>NC_143568.1:63050000-63350000 GCF_054136105.1 Typopeltis vanoorti
TAATTTCTGGACAAAATAAAGGTTTTGCATAATTTCTTCATTTAAATATTGCCTTACCTTGGAGAACCAATTTAATTTTTTATTTTTTTGTGCTAATTTTTTTCTAATCACTTACTAGACAAAAGATTTTTCTTTGTTCTCGAAGAAATTAATTCACGATAATTATTTGAAATATTCTTTTAAAAAAAGAAAAGAAAACCGGCTGCCGACGTTCCAGATTATATTAATTTTATTTTTGTACAAAACCATCGAAATCGAATAATACTTAACAGATTTCCTTTAGGACACGTTTGAACAACTTTGCTTTATAGAGAATAACATGAAATTCTTTAATCATATTACTAAATTTTTTCTTCATGTTGTATAGTAATCTGTACTTTCACTTTCTTGGTTTCCTTGTATAATTGGTCATTACAAAATGAAATTAACAGTTATGATTTAAATTTATATTTTCTGTATAATTCAGATATTTTATTCTCCAATTTTTAAAGTAAGTGATACATTTGCTTATTTTTATCATTCAAAATATGTATATCAAATGTGAAATTTCATTTCCATATTTTTACAATAGAATTGAACTTTATTTTGCCTCTGATAGTTTAACCCCCCCCCCCCCGTTGCATTACTATCACACACCCGAAAACTGTTATGAAGCATAGGTACAGTTTTTATTTAATTCGTTATTTTTCTCTAGTAATTATTCCACATAACTTTAATTTTTCGATACTGAAACTATGTGGTGATTATTATAAATTAGCAAATTATAAATCAGACAATATACATAATTTCTTGATTATTATAAATCAGGAAATTATGTGATATTCGGACATAGGTGAAATTAATATTTAAAATCATTGTCATCCTTCAAATATCAGAATAAAGAAAGTGGAAAACCCGAAGTTTCGAAATACATTTCGAAAGCCCTCTCGAAATGTATTGGTCTACAGACTGGATTCTGAACATGCCAATGTTTCGCGATGTTATGACTGAAAAACAATTCGGTCTTATCATGAAGTATTTGCATTTTCAGAATAATGAGGAATATGATCAGGCAACACATCCTTGCCCAGTCCTCAACAAAATTTATGATTTTCTGATGAAAATCCATCAAAAATGTAGATCACTCTACATTCCTGAGAGAGACTTGAGTATCAATGAAAGCCTTATGCCATTCAAAGGTGGACTGAAATGTAAGCAGTATATTCCCAAAAAGAAAGCGAAGTATGGAAGTAAAATTTTTTATGCTTTGCGAATTGGAAAGTGGATATCTTTGGGATTTCAAACCTTATACGGGAAAGCAAACTGTAATCAAGCACGATAAATATTCGGATCTCCCCTTGTCGATGCGTGCAGTAATGCAGTTACTAGACCCTTTACTGGGGACAGGTTACTGCATTATAATGGATAATTACTATATATGTGTCCTGAACTCGTTGATTTGCTTTTACAACATCGTACAGATAGTTATGGTACTGTAAATGCAAAAAGGTGAGATATGCCTCCAGATCTGGCTTCAGGAAAGCTATCGAAGGGGGAAATCCGAACTTATCAGCGAGGGAAAGTCTTTGCACTATGTTGGAAAGCCAAAAACGATGTTTTTCTGCTATCTTCCCTGCACAATCCATCAACAGAATCCGTAGAGAAGCATGGTTTGAAGAAAGAAAAACCCATTGCTGTGTGTGCATACAACGACACTATGGGTTGAGTCGACAGATGTGATCAGCAGCTATCATTCTACTCTGTAATGAGGAAACAGCATAAAAAATATTACAAAAAAGTGTTTGGACATGTTATTTGAATTTTGAAGTGTTTGGATTTTGTTATTTGGAACAGTTTCCTCCTGTACAAGAAAAAATGTTTGTCTACCATAACATATCTAGAATACAGAATAGAAATTGTGAAAGCATTGCTGCATGCACATGCACCTTCTTCAGCAAGCAGAAAAACAGGAAATCCTGCCAGACATCTGAGGTTGAACGCTGCTAACTCCAACCATTATCCCGAAAATCTATCACCAGCGGCTAATAAAAAAAAAACCCGCACGCAAATATTATGTATCTAATAAAAAAAATATCAGAAAGGAAACAAAAATCTGGTGCCCTGAGTGTAAAACTGCTTTGTGTGTTTACCCTTGCTTCAAGGTGTTCCACGCTGTTGAAGAATTTTAAATTCTGAACAGTATGAAATAAAAAATGTTTGTTTTCAAGGCCATCAAAACAGTCCTTTTCACTACAAATATTGATAGAGGGGTACCCGAATGCACTGTTTCTTTTTCATCTTGAAGGCTAATTTTTAAGTTCTTTTTATGACACAGAGAAACTGGAAAGAGTATTCTAGTTAAAATATTTCATCAAAATAATGAAATAAAATCTACCCTATATATATATATATATATATATAAAATGATAAGCCTTTTTATGTCATGTTTATCGAAACGTTTTGAAACTCAGGGGCTACCCTGAGTGTCGAGTCTTCAAAATTCGAGTCATCAGAATTCAGGGGCTGAACCCCCTTTCGAGTTATCACAATTGAAGGAGAACTGGTCTACCGTACCGGAACATGGGGGGGTTGGGCATAGCCCCCTAGTTAATAAATGAAATATATAAATAATAACGGGAACATTTTCACCTTGCCAACACTCAACATTGATGTGATATGGGTTCCAAATTTCTTGTTTCGGAGATATATATATATATATATGTATTACAAAGTTTTGTAATAAAAATTTCTGCTACAATGAAGTTTGGCAGAATCAACAATATTATTACTACCTTATTTCTGTTTCTTGTGTGGGAGAAAAATGGTAAAATGTCACTCTTATAATTATATGAGATGTTATAATGGCAAAAATAGTAAGAAAAAAGTCATTTGCACTTTCTCTTCAAAACACAAAGAAAGAACATTGTAAATTCAGCCAGTGGAAAAGAAAATACTACATATTTTTCTCCTGTTATCTGATTTTTTTTCTTGTAGTACAAAGAAGAAATCACTGCATATAACTTGAAGTCTGCAAGAGGGAAAAAAATCTGGAAATTGGTTACATTATAACGAATAGAGAAATTATGTCAGAAAAATTATTCACGTAAGATTCTAATCTCAGCAGACATAACATTTTCTTCTAGATTAGATATCTAAAGTAACTGAACCTTTGCTACTATTTTACACAAAAATAAATGGGTATGTTCCCCAAGTGATTCACGTTTGTAACAGCTGTCTTGCGAACGATTTATGAAATAAATTATCTGAAATATCCGCAGATTGATTAGGTCTATACCCCCCACCCCAAAAGAAGATTATAAAACGCATATGCACCTTTTCTTTGAAAATAATTCACATCCTCTTTTTCAAGATAATTGTATGATTTAATTTCTAATTTTTGATAATAAAAGTGAAACTGATCATTATAAATTAAGCAATTATTTTGGCATAAATAATGTATAAGCATGTAAACAAAATATCAGTATTTCTGTTAGGATATAGGTAATCAACAATCGAAAAGGAAACAAGACATTCTTGACATATTCTGCGCTACAGCCTGAGGCACTTTAGTGTTCTCCCCATTCTTCTCAATAGCACTGAGAGTAATAAGCCTTCAACTTTTCCTCCAGCTAAGAGGATATTACCAAGTATTTAGAAGACGCAGATTATTTCAGAAATAGCTTTCAGCAGCAGCAGAAGTAATATTTAGATTTTTTTAAAGAAAAACAAACACAAATAATACTACTGAACTTTCTTTTGTGTGGTATGCATATAAACAATTTTGCATGGTGAAAATATAGCATATTATTTCTAAAATTTCACATAATTTCAGCAGACAGTAGAACAGCTGGTTTTAGATTGCAAATAAATAGAACAGAATTAGAAACTTCACAATACAATCTGATTACCGTATATCTTTTGTCAAAATGGTAAAATGAAGTAATTGATTTTGAACGCTGTCTAGAAAAGCTTTCAAACCTGTGAGTTCTAGGAGAGGATAAGGGGGGGGGGGGGAAGCATTAGAAAATCTTCAAAATGAAAAAGAATTTTGAATCATTCCGTATATGATATTTTTCACATTATATTTTCAACATATCTACGAGGATGTGCACTAGATATTATCGTAATATGCATAATACAAATAAATAAATAAATAAATGATGAAGGCGAAGAATCACTGCTAAAATATCATTGGATATAAATTTTTGATACCAAAAAGACACACAATCGGAAACCGAGTAATGCAATGTAGCATTTTAACATTTTTTTTTATTTTGTCTTTATGAATAACAAAAAATAGTTTCTAAAACTGAAATGTGATGATCCATATAATGCTATTTGGCTAGAAACGAAAGCAAAAGGACATATCAGCAAAAAAAAAAAAAAAAAAAAAAAAAAAAAAAAAAAAAAAAAAAAAAAAATCAGCTAACACCTTTTTATTCCCGTATACGGGAGTAGCGAGGCCATTTAGCCCTATCTAACTTTTGGAGACTGAGTGGGCAGTTCAATCTCCACTGGAGATTGAACTGCCCACTCAGAGACAAATGGCCCAAATACCCAATCAGAGACAGATGGCCCAAATACCCAATCAGAGACAGATGGCCCAAAGCTATCACTAATTAAGCGGTACGCAGTGAAGAGAGACGGCTCAAATGTGCTGCATCTTGTGGTCCCTAACCCTTAAACAATATATTTAATGTCTGAAATAATGTGGGTTCTACGGTCGATTTTCTTGAGTTTACAGGATGAAAAACCCGAGTTTCCGGGAGAAAAAACCTGCTTTCCCGTGCCAGAGATCGACTAACTCGGGAACCGGTCGAAAAAAGGCTTAGAAAAATTTCCTTTAGTCGCCGACTGGACTCGAAACCAAGTCTTCCTTCGTACGGCCAAGCGTAGTGGTGTGCAAACGCCACATCCACTGAGCTAGACAGGCTCCTCAAAAGGACATATTTATTTCAATAAATATTGTTTAAAAATAGAAATATTTGACATAATATTTTCAAAGCAAACATTTGAAAATTCTGAAATTCGAAAAAAAATTATTCAATTATCATACGTAAAGTTAAAGAACAATCAGTGCAACTCTTCCGGTGCACTGATTTGTAGAATTACCAAGTATTTATAAGACGAAGATTATTTCAGAAATAGCTTCCAGCAGCAGCAGAAGTAATATTTAGATTATTTTAAAAGAAAAACAAACACAAATAATACTACTGAACTTTCTTTTGTGTGGTATGCATATAAACAATTTTGCATGGTGAAAATATAGCATATTATTTCTAAAATTTCACATAATTTCAGCGGACAGTAGAACAGCTGGTTTTAGATTAAAATTAAATAGAACAGAATTAGAAGCTTCACGGTACAATATGATTGCTGTATATCTTTTGTCAAGATGGTAAAATGAAGTAATTGATTTTGAATGCTGTCTAGAAAAGCTTTCAAAGCTGTATAGAAATTTAGAGCAGTTATGCAATTCAGTTCCAGGAGAGAATAAGGAGGGGGGGGGAAGCATTAGAAAATCTTCAAAATGAGCAAAAATGTTGAATCATTCCATATATGATATTTTTCACATTATTTTCAACATATCTACGAGGTTATGCACTAGATATTATCGTAATATGCATAATACAAATAAATAAATAAATGACGAAGGCGAAGAATCACTGCTAAAATATCATTGGATATAAATTTTTGATACCAAAAAGACACGATCGGAAACCGAGTAATGAAATTTAGCATTTTAACATTTTTTTTTTATTTTGTCTTTATGAATAACAAAAAATCGTTTCTAAATCTGCAATGTGATGATCCATATAATGCTATTTGGCAAGAAACGAAAAAAAAAGGACACATTTATTTCAATAAATATCATTTAAAAATATAAATATTTGACATAATATTTTCAAAGCAAACATTTGAAAATTCTAAAATTAGAAAAAAAATTATTCAATTATTATACATAAAGTGAAAGAACAATCAGTGCAATTCTTCCAGTGCACTGATTTGTAGAATAAAATACACCAAATTTTACTATCACTAAATAGATTCATTGCAAAAGCTGATCAGTGTCTTTATGAATTTTTTCGCATATGTGAAATTCGTTTCAATTTTTGGGAAGAGACACAATAAATCACTTTTTAGAGGCAAGAAAGGTCAAATATCTTAGGACAGTAAATGAAATTCTAAGCAACACAATAGACGTAAAGACTGGGGGAAGGGACACAAAGGTCACTCAGCAACAGTTAATCCACTAAATGGCTATAGAATAGCCGAAACGAGATTAACGGCGGAGGAAGGTAATGGCATGATAAAAGGTAGAATGCCGATGAAGTTTTGATCCATGTAAAAAGCTAGGGAGTGTTGAATATTTCATCCACATCCATTTCCATTTCAGGAAAAATTATCATCATCATCATCAAATTCCTGACATGTACCCTCAAGGGGAGTACAGGATATAATAGTACTACATGAAAAATTTACATCATTACTAACTTCCTATCTACAATTTTCCCCCAAATTAGTGTGTTACTTGTCAACACTCCAACATTATCAGATCTTATATTTCTATCCTCTAAGGCACTTTGTACCGTATCAATCCACCTATACCTTGGTCTTCCTCTACATCGTTTTCCAGCCAACCTGGCAGAGAACACCTGATTTGCTAATCTTTCCTTGCCATTCTGTTCAAGTGACCATACCACCTGAGATTAGCTCTGCTAACGCATTCCTGGACGTTGACAATATCAAGTTCTTTCCTAATATTCTCGTTTTTTAATATGACATTGCCATTGATGCCATCTGTTCACGTCTCCGATCTTTCTCAGGACTCTCATATCTGTGGTTAGTCAAGTGTTTTACTTCTGATCCAGCTCTCAGATCCATAAGTTAAAACTGGTTTGAACACTGTCTTGTATACAGCTAATTTAGTGTTCCGACTAATTTCTCTCATTTTCCATATGAATTTATTCAATTGACTTCCTACCATACCAGCTTTATTGATTCTGTTGTCTATTTCCATATTTAATTTACCATCTTCACTAAAAATCGTGTCTAAGTAGTTGAAATGTTTTACTTGTTCCACAGGTTCTCCATTCACAACACAGTTGACATTTTCAACGATTCTACCTATTTTCATTGTCTTTGTCTTTTTATTGCTGAACTTCATACCATATCTATTACAACAGTCATTCAATTTAGTCAGCGAATCTTGCAAACTTCTAGCGGATTTATTTAGAAGTATAACATCGTCCGCATAAAGCAAAGAGGTAACATTAACATCTCCAATTCTGATATCGTGTTTAACACCACTTTCCTTCATAATGTGATCCATATAGATAATGAATAACAGAGGGGATTAATGTACATCCTTGTCTCACACCAGATTTAACATTAAACCATCTTCCTGTAATTCCTTCAATTCTAACTGCTGACTTGCAACTCAAATAAAGACTAAGTATTGCTTGATATAATGCCCCATTGACACCATATAACTGTAGTGTATTGAATAACTTCTCTCTTGGCACCTTGTCATATGCCTTTTCCAAATCGACAAAACTTAAATACAGATCTTTGTTATATTCCCATGATTTCGCCACTATTTGTCGTAAAGTGACGATCTGATCCTGACAGCCTCTATTTGGCCTGAATCCAGCTTGTTCTTCACCAATCTTTTCTTTCACAATTCTTCTCAACCGTTTCTCAAGTATACTGGCATAAATCTTGCCAGGAACATTCAGTAGGGAAATACCTCTGTAATTCTCACATTCTTTTTATATATGGGTACTATGAGAGCTCTTCTCCAATCATCGGGAATTCGTCCCTCTGTCCAGGCTTTCTGAATTATGCAGTACAGCCACTGTAAGACTCTTATACCACCATACGTCAGCATTTCTGGTCAAATACCATCTACCCATGCTGCCTTGCCACATTTCAAGACTTTGATGGATTTTTCTACTTCAAGTATGGACATGTATTCCTGACGGAATGCCTTGTCAGTGTTTTTTACCACTGTGCTGTCATCACTGCTTGTTTCATTTAGCAGTTTTTCAAAGTAATTACTCCATACTTTAAGGATATCTTTTTCTCCCGTTTTCATGTCACCTTTATCATCTCTAACTTCTTTTACAGCACTCTTTCCTCCATTTCTAAGCTTCTTCAACAACCTCCAGAATATTTTGCCACCTTCTTGATATTTATTTTCTATGTTCTTGCCAAAGTCCTCCCATGACTTTTGTTTAGCTAGTTTTACATGCTGTTTAGCTTTCTTACATTTGTCTCTGTATTCTCTAAGAGCAAAAGCTGACTTATTTGACAGGAACGTTTGATATGCTTTCTTCTTTTCCTTCACTGCCTCTTTAACTTCCTGTATCCACCAGGGAGTTCTGATTTTTTTATCCTTGCAGACAACCTCACCACATGCCCTAGCTGAATTAATCAGGGTTTTCTTCAAGGTTTTCCACTGAATCTCCAAGGTTTGGTTCTTGCTCTCAACCTCTTTCATTTTTTCTTCAATAATCTTTGTGTATTTTAGTCTACAGTTCATATTTGAGAGCTGCTCAACTTTTATTCGCTTTAAAACTTTCCTACATGTCATTCTTTTCAATATGAAATTCAATTTTATTCTATTCAAGACTAAACAGTGATTGCTTCCAATTTCAAATCCTCTGTTCACTCTGGTGTCCTGTACCAGGGAGAAAACATCACTATCAACAATAACATAGTCAATGAGACTTTTCTTATTCCTTGCCTTCTCTCTCCATGTTAATTTGTGCACATTTTTATGTTGGAAAATGGTGTTAGTAATAACCAGTCCATGTTCTGAGCAGAAATCCAACAGATATTTGCCATTATTATTAGCTTTACTCTTTTCTCCAAATTTTCCCAAAATATTTTTGTATGTCCACAATCATTTCCTACTCTGCTATTTAGATCCCCAACAAGCACCAACTTTTCCTTATTCATTGTGTCAGTTGATTTCTTTAAAGCCTCAAAAAATTCCTCCACTTCTACCTTAGTAGAACCTTCTGTGGGACCATAGGCACAAATAAGTCTCATTGTCCAGTTCCCCATTCTCATATTTCCCCACATTATTCTACTTGAGACTGACTGCCATTCAAGAAGATTAGCCTCGTATTTTGTGTTGAATACTATGGCTACTCCTTCTTTTCCTTGATTGTCATTGTTTGAATATAACATTTTGTATTTATTGCTCAGAAAGATCTCACCAGTTTTTGTCTTTTTTGTTTCAGTCACCTCTATTATGTCAATCTGGTACTTATCTAATTCGTCAGCTAGCTCCATTTCTTTGCCATTCAGACTTCTTATGTTGATAGTACCGATCTTTAACTTTGGTGATGTTTTGTTGGGGTTTGTTTTCAGATTTGTTCCAGTAGCTGACTTTCCGCTGTTTGCCCTGGTTCCGTGGCGAAAACAACGGGGGCCTTGTTTAACAGGGCGATGCCCCAGCGGGCATGAAATTTTGTCATGTTGTACCATCATTTTTTATTTTGGTTTAACCAATAAGAATACAATTTGGTCGGCTAAATCCTAAATTGCCAGCCCATCCTCATTCGTTCAGTATCCAGGTAGATATCCAAGAGGGTGCACCACGAGAGGTAGCCAATCTTCATCCTTCAGTCTTCACTAAAAGGTAAGCCAAAGCAATTAGTGAACCAAGGCATTCAAGAGAGAGAGAGAGAGAGAGAGAGAGAGAGACCACAAGAGGTGATGCTACCAGCTTGTGGCTCTAAATTATAACACTGTATTAATTTATGTAATAAAGAGTTCCATGGCTGATTTTTTTGAGACGAGGATTTAAAACCCAATTTTGAGAGATTAAAATCTACTGGTCTATGCCAAAGATTGATTAATTTGTAATCACTGAAGAAAGGCCCAGAAAAAAAGTTTCTCTAGTTGGCAATTAGAATTGAACTCATAATGGCATATCTTAGAGAAGTCTAGTGCTGTGGAAAGAAATGCTATTTCCACAGATCTATATAGGCACATTGCAATCAGGAGTGTTTATATATATAGTATATATAGTATATATCAATATACTTTTAGGTAGAAAAGTCATTGAAAACCTGAAAAGAGGAAAGGTATAAAATTGGTACAGTAGCTGCACTACATAATTCAGAAAGCATGGTCAATAGGTGATGACTGGAGTCAAGATTTCTCATTACCAATCTACAAAAAAAGGAAATAAGACTGAATGTGAGTATTATGGTGGAATTTTCCAACTGAGAGTTCCCATAAGATTTATGCAAGTTTATTGAAAAGAAGTTAAAAAATCGTGGGAATGAACAGGTTCAGGTGAGAGAGAGGTTGTCCAAATCAGATTTTCACTTTAGAATAAACACCTGGGAAAACATGGGAATATCACAAGGATCTAAATTTACATTTTGTAGATATGGAAAACTGTGAGACTGTTTTATAAGATTATGAGTTTATGATATTTTGACAACAGAAAAAGAAATACACAGCAATGACATAAAATTAGTGATTATCATATTATATAAAAATGGTAGGGGTGCTTAAGGGTCAAAGCGGTATAACTGAGAGGAGACCTCCACATAGCCTTTAAAGGAATGCAGAGAACCGACCATGGCTTCTGATCTAATGTCCAATCCTCACCTTCTCGTGTTGCACTTTGTTGGGTATCTACTGAACGAACGAGGATGGGTTGGCAATTTGGGATTTAGCCGACCAAATTGTATTCTTATTCGTTAAACCAAAATACAAAATGATGGTACAAAATGACAAAATTTCATGCTGGCTGGGGCATCGCCCAGTTAAACAAGGCCCGCGTTGTTTTTGCCAGGGAACCAGGGCGAATAGCGAAAGGTCAGCTACTGGAACAAATCTGAAAACACACCCCAACTCAACATCACCAGAGTTAAAGATCGGTACTATTAACATAAGAAGTCTGAATGGCAAAGAAATGGAGCTAGCAGAGGAATTAGATAAGTACCAGATCGACATAATAGGGGGTGACTGAAAAAAAAAGATAAAAACTGGTGAGATCTTTCTGAGCAATAAATACAAAATGTTATATTAAGGCAATGACAATCAAGGGAAATAAGGGGTAGCCATAGTATTCAACACAAAATACGAGGCTCATCTTCTTGAAAGGCAGGCAGTGTCAAGTAGAGTGATTTGGGCAAATATCAGAATAGGGAATGGGACAATGAGACTTATTTGTGCCTATGGTGTCCCACAGAAGGCTCTGCTAAGGTAGAAGTGGAAGAATTTTTTGAGGCTCTAGAGAAAGCTACTGACACAATGAAAAAGGAAAAGTTGGTCCTAGTTGGGGATCTAAATAGCAGAGTAGGAAGTGATTGTCAGACATACAAAAATGTTTTGGGAAAATTTGGAGAAAAGAGCAAAGCTAATAATAATAATAATAAATACCTGTTGGATTTCTGCTCAGGACATGGACTGGTTATTACTAACACTATGTTCCAACATAAAAATGTGCACAAATTCACATGGAGAGAAGAGGCAAGGAATAAGAAAAGTCTCATTGACTATATTATTGTTGATAGTGATGTTTTCTTCCTGGTGCAGGACACCAGAGTGTACAGAGCATTTGAAATTGGAAGTGATCACTATTTAGTCTTGAATAGAATAAAATTGAATTTCATATTGAAAAGAATGACATGTAGGAAAGTTTTAAAGCGAATAAAAGTTGAGCAGCTCTCAAATATGAACTGTAGACTAAAATACACAAAGATTATTGAAGAAAAAATGAAAGAGTTTGAGAACAGGAACGTAACCTTGGAGATTCAGTGGCAAGACTTGAAGAAAACCCTGACTGATTCAGCTAGAGAGGCATGTGCTGAAGTTGTCTGCAAGAATAGAAAAATTAGAACTCCATGGTGGACACAGGAAGTTAAAGAGGCAGTGAAGGAAAAGAAGAAAGCATATCAAAAGTTCCTGGCAAATAAGTCAGCTTTTGCTGTTAGAGAATACAGAGACAAATGTAAGAAAGCTAAACAGCATGTAAAACTAGCTAAAAAAAAGTCATGGGAGGACTTTGGCAAGAACATAGAAAATAAATATCAAGAAGGTGGCAAAATATTCTGGAGGTTGTTGAAGAAGCTTAGGAATGGAGGAAAAAGTGCTGTAAAAGGAGTTGGAGATGATAAAGGTGAAATGAAAACAGGAGAAAAAGATATCCTTGAAGTATGGAGTAATTACTTTGAAAATTTGCTAAATGAAACAAGCAGTGATGACAGCACAGTGATAAAAAAACACTGACCAGGCATGCAGTCAGGAATACATATCCATACTTGAAGTAGAAAAAGCCATCAAAGGCTTGAAATGTGGAAAGGCTGCAGGAGTAGATGATATTCGACCAGAAATGCTGAAGTATGGTGGTATAAAAGTCTTACAGTGGCTGCAATGCATAGTTCAGAATGCCTGGACAGAGGGACGAATTCCCAATGATTGGAGTAGAGCTCTCATTGTACCTATATATAAAAAGGGAAATAAAACTGAATGTGAGAATTACAGAGATATATCCCTATTGAGTGTTCCTGGTAAGATATATGCAAGTATACTTGAGAAACGGTTGAGAAGAATTGTGGAAGAAAAGCTGGGTGAAGAACAAGTTGGATTCAGGTCAAAGAGAGGCTGTCAGGATCAGATCGTCACTTTACGACAAATAGTGGCGAAATCATGGGAATATAACAAAGATCTGTATTTAAGTTTTGTCGATTTGGAAAAGGCGTATGACAAGGTGCCAAGAGAGAAGTTATTCAATACGCTACAGTTATATGGTGTCAATGGGGCATTATATCAAGCAATACTTAGTCTTTATTTGAGTTGTAAGTCAGCAGTTAGAATTGAAGGAAGTACAGGAAGATGGTTTAATGTTAAATCTGGTGTGAGACAAGGATGTACATTATCCCCTCTGTTATTCATTATCTATATGGATCACATTATGAAGGAAAGTGGTATTAAACATGATATCAGAATTGGAGATGTTAATGTCAGCTCTTTGCTTTATGCGGACGATGTTATACTTCTAAATAAATCTGCTACAAGTTTTCAAGATTCCCTGACTAAATTGAATAACTGTTGTAATAGATATGGTATGAAGGTCAGCATTAAAAAGAGAAGGACAATGAAAATAGGCAGAATCATTAAAATATTAACTGTGTTGTGAATGGAGACCCTGTCGAACAAGTGAAACAATTTTTAGCTACTTAGGCACGATTTTTACTGAAGATGGTAAATTAAATATGGAAATGGACAACAGATAAATTCATATGGAATAAGAGAGAAATTAGGCGGATCACTAAATTAGCTGTATACAAGACAGTGTTCAAACCAGTTTTAACTTATGGATCTGAGAGCTGGGTCAGAAGTAAAACACTTGACAAAAGACTAGAGACTGCAGATATGAGAGTCCTGAGAAAGATTATAGGCATGAACAGATGGCATCAATGGCAATGTCATATTAAAAACGAGAATATTAGGAAAGAACTTCAGATTGTCATCATCCAGGAATGCATTAGCAGAGCTAATCTCAGGTGGTATGGTCACTTGAACAAAATGGCAAGGAAAGATTAGCAAAACAAGTGTTCTCTGACAGGTTGGCAGCAAAACGACCCAGGGGAAGACCAAGATATAGGTGGATTGATACGGTACAAAGTGCCTTAGACGATAGAAACATAAGATCTGGTAATGTTGGAGTCTTGACAAGTAACAGACTGATTTAGAGGAAAATTGTAGATAGGAAGTTAGTAAAGATGTAAATTTTTCATGTAGTACTATCATATCCTGTACACCCCCTGGCAGGAATTTGATGATGATGATAAAAATGGTTGCAGAGATGATTTCATATCATAGATTGTAATAACATTACAATATTTTTAGATGTTCTCAGCCACATGAACAAGAAGCTCTACAGATTATATCCATAATATTACCAAAGTAATAGAAAAGTAAACATATATTATCTTCCTGCATATTTAGTGTTTATAGATTTGCAGACAGCTCTTGATTCTTTATAAAATCAGAAATAACAAAGAACTTAAAACAACATGCTATTCCACCAAAATATATCAGATTAAATTAACTGTAGATCAGAACTCAACAGTCAGTATAGAGTTAGAACATCATGGAAAGGAGGGAATTAATGAGATCTGAGTTTCAGATTTCCTTGTTTCCCTCCTTTATGGAAACACTATCATGGGAAAACAATGAAATTAACAGCAAAAGAATCTAAATAATTTATGTTTTGCAGATGGCATTGTTCAGTTAGCAAAAAGTAAAGAAGCAGTTCAGAAAATGCTAAATGATCTTGAGAAATAACAGAGAAAAAAAAAGTTTAATGATTAAAATACAATAAATTCAGATCAAAGCAAACTAAGATCAGCAGCTAATGCTATTGAAATTATGGATGATTATTTACCTTAGATAGTTCATTAGCTTTAAGATAAGGAAATAAATAGAACAATCTAGAAAAAACTGTAGATCAGGATATTCTAGATGCCTGGAATAATTATTTTGAAATAAAAAACTGTTAAATGGAACAAGAAATGACAGAACAGTAGCAGAAAATATTCAAGAAGAATACAAACAGGCACACATATCAGTACTTGAGATAGAAAACGCTACCAAAAGCCTGAAATGTGAAAAGACAGTTTGAAGTAGATGATATATGACCACATAAATAAGACGGCCTCATAGTTTGTATCTATAAAAAGGGGAATAAATCTGAATGGGAGAATTACTGAGAAATTTTTCTACTAAGTGTTCCAGGTAAGATTTATGTAGGCATACTTGAGAAGAGATTGAGAAAAATTGTGGCAGGAATAACTTGAAGAATCTGGGTTCAGGCCAAATAGAGGTTGTCAAGATCAGATTTTCACTTTATCACAAATTGCTAAGAAATCATTGGAATATAACAAGGATTTGTACTTAAGTTTTTGTAGATCTGGAAAATTCATACAAAAGGTGCCCAGAGAAAAGCTCGAAAAGCTTTTCTCTGGGCACCTTACTACAATTATATAGGTAAATGAAACATTATACAGAGCAGTACATACTTTAAGTTGTAAGTCAGCAGTTAGAATTGAAGAAAATAAACGAAGATGGTTTGATGTAAAATCAAGTATCAGACAAAAGATGCACACTATTTCTACTCTTATTCATCATCATGCACTCCATATAGGAGTGCATTATGAAAGAAAGTAGCATTAAACTCAATATTAGAACAGAGATAACAAACTTAGATCTTTGCTTTATACAGATGATGTACTCCTAAATGCAATGCAAGTCTCCATGGTTCTCTAATGAAACTGAATAACAGCTGTAATAAATTGGGCATGAAACTCAGCAATAAAAATACCAAACTATGAAAATATGCAGAATCATATTTAAATAAAGATATTTAGTTGAAGGGACTTGGCATGTTAACATTCTGGAATGTGTGAGTACTAATTACAAATGGTATGGTTACTTAAAGAGAATGGGAGAGCAAAAGTTATCAAAAGAGGTGTTTGATGCTAGGAAAGACCCAGAGATCTAAGTGATTTTATGTAAATCATAGTATCTCAGAAAACCAATATATAACAATCAACAATACTGGAGTTCTGACAGACTAATTTGGAGAAAAAACTGCCAATTTAATAATAATAATTTAGTTACTAATAATGTAAACTTTTTCTGCAGTGCCTTCAAGGGTACACATCAGGAATGTGATGATGTATTCACAACGGTTAAACAATAATCTAAGGTGGCATTTGAAGACAGTGTTTTCAAACACCCTTTCTTTCTATTCTGTTTTGCTTAAAGTCAACTGAAACAGTTATCACATGCTTCACTCAATATCTCAATTTTTGCAGGCTAGAATGACTAAGTGGACAGCACCTACTCTGCAAACTGTTGAACTCAAATCCCACTGTAGTATGGATGTTTATGAAATTCTTTAAGTGGTAAATGGTTTCATGCATGGCATGAAACTATCACCAGAATGATATGAAAAAGTTCATGTTACTCTTTAGAGCAGGGATCCTGGATAACTTTGTCCATGGTACTAGCATGTTATACATTTTCAACCTTTTGTATGTGGTATTCTAATAACACAACTACTCACTATTTTCAATAAGATGCTTATGTTGTTGCTACATGCTTAGTATAAAGATCTAGGTGCAAATTATGCCTGAGAAGGTAGGAATTCTATGCTAGCTTTTTCAAACAAGGCTAAGTTATCTAATTTCAGGCAGGAATCTTGTTTTATCCCTTAGAAACTCAATTTTAGCCTGACCAGTCATAGGATCTTGTACATTTTGGGAAATGATAAGATTTACATTTTGGTCCATATATGTCACTTTTGGCATTCAATTATGAAGTGTTATATGTGCAAATGAATGCAGCTGCTCTCGCAAAATAGATGACACATGAAAATTTCTTTAAAAATTAGAGGATTATATGTGTATCTGGTCTTCTGCAGTTCCTAATAATTGTCATTTTTTGGGGAGAATAGTTTTTAATTGAAATATGCACATTATTCATGTAATAATTATTTCTAAAAAATCGCTTCCTAAAACATTAAAATACCTACATATAAAACTCACCTTTGGAGTTTTCTTATCTCTGCCTTGCCATATTTTAGGAATGTGAATACAAGCCCACAGAAAATCAAGCACAGAAGTGGCATCATATCTGCAATGCAAAATGAAGTGTATAATTAGTATATTGGTATAGGCAATTCAACCTCATAATATTTATTCTTATGAAAATTTACACTTTGCTCATTTGAAGAGTAAAGCTATTTGGAAGGGACTTAACAGTTAATTCAAGATAATCTCAAATATAATACTTGAAGGTATTATATTTGAGCAATAGTGATCATGGAAAGGAAGTAGTCTATAGCATTTTCAATTAGATATGTGGCAAATTTCAAAATGAGAAACTAACTTAAATGTTGCAAAAGTCTCACAGAAAATTCCAGTAAGGAAGATGTAAAGAAATTTTTTTAAGAAAGGGTAGTAACAAAAAGCTTTTTTGGTGCTGGGTATCTAAAAGACAGGACATGATGCAGAACATCAAGAAATGTTTTGGGAAATGGACAAATCTAATAATAATGGTAGGTACAGGGTGAGAAAAATTAAAGTGTCCCTTTTTATGGCTTTGTGGAGTGCCATTCAGTGATCCAAATACTGCAAAACTTTGTAGGAATATATTCCATGTCATGTGGAAGTGATATATGATGGAAAAAAGAATGAGAGAGGGAGACCAAATGTACAACTCTTTTAGACCAAATGCATGGCATTTGTATATCACTCACTCAGCAGGTGCCAGGAAGGTTTAAAAAGCAGACACAGGATTTTTTTTTCTTCATTCTGGTTGTTAACAATAACCACAGTGATGGCACTAAGTGAAAGTCACCATTTATTTTTCAACAAGATAAAAATGGATACTATACTGAAGAGTAAAACATGCAAAAGGTTTAGTTTTAAAAAAGATTCAAGTTGATCAGTTTTCAGTGAGGATAATTTCGTTCCAAATGTACAAATATTATTGGATAAAAAATGAGTTTGAAATCAAGAAGCAAACCTTGAAGACCTAGTGGAAAATATGAAGAAAAGATTCAGCCAAGGGAAAAACTGCAGCTGTTTGCAAGGAAAGAAAAATCCCAAATTCATGGTGGACTTAAGAGGTTCAAGGTATCGCAAAAAGCAAAGATCACACAACAAAAATCCAATGACAACAGAGTGTTCTTGGAATATCTAAAGCAGTGCAGCTAACCAGCACCAATCAATCCAACGATGCTATCAAGTGTAGCAACGATGCAATCAAGACTAGACATCATAGGGGGAAAAAAAAAAAAAGTGTGCAATCAGTGCTTTGACATGAAATCACCCATTCCCAGCACCATCCAGCATTAGCCTCATTAGATCAACAGTGCATGACTCAATTGAGGTCAGAAAAAAAAAAAAAAAAAAATATATATATATATATATATATATATATATATATTATTGCTACGGGCAACTCCAGGGAGTCATTAGACTCATCGAGAGAGGCCCCAAATCATATTCATCACAACTATTCAACATTCATACAGTATCTATCATACCTCGCCTTAAACTCATTCACTGTCACAGCATCCACCATAGACTCTGGCAGCCCATTCCACTCATTCACCACTCTAAAAGTAAAGAACCCAGCTCTAACACCTTTACTAACCATACTTTTGCCCAGTTTCCATGGATGTCCCCTAGTCCTCCCACAACCAGCCCTGTTCTCAAAAATATCTTCTGAATTAATTTTATAGAAACCCTTCAGCAATTTGAATGTCTCAATCATATCTCCCCTCCTCCACCTATCAACCAATTTTTGCAACCCACAAATCCTCAACCTGTTCTCATAAGGTTCATTCCACAGACCTACTATCATTTTGGTCACTCGCCTCTGGATCCTCCCAACCTCCTCCCCATCAAGAAGAAACCTAGGTGACCAAATCTGGGCACAGTAGTAGAGATGGGGTCTTATCAAGGCTCGATACAGAGGAACAATAATCTGCTTGTCAACGTATTCTTCAGCAACCAAGTGATTTGATGAGTTGATTTGGCCACTTTTGCAATGTGCCCTCTAAACTTCAACTCCTTATCCACCAACACTCCTAAATCTCGTGCCTCATCAATTTCCTGGAGTACAGTTCCACCAATGTAGTAAACTGCTGCTAATCTTTTCACACCAAAATGTATAACCTTACATTTTGCCACATTAAATTGACATCCATTCTCCTTAGCCCAGACCTACAATCTATCCAAATCATCTTGCAAAATTTTGACATCATCTGCATTCACTATTGCCCTACCCAACTTTGCATCATCTGCAAACAAATGAACTGTTCCTCTCAGATCCTTTCCTATATCATTAATGAAAAAATTAAACAGCAGTGGTCCAAGAACAGATCCTTGTGGCACACCACTAGTCACAGGCCATCTTGTGGACTCTACTCCTGAATAAACCACTCTCTGATATCTCTCCGTCAACCACCCTCCTATCCATCTCACCAACCCTATATCCATCCCCATATGCTGCAATTTACTGATTAGAATTCCATGTGGTATCCTGTCAAAGGCCTTAGCAAGGTCCAGTAGAATCACTGTAAACCCATTACCCTTATCCAGTTCAGCCATCACTGTGTTATAATACGTGAGCAAGTTACTGAGGCATGACCTACCCTTCACAAAACCATGCTGTCCCCGATACAGTATCCCATTTTCACCTATCCAGTCCTGTATTCTTTTCTTGACTAATTTCTCCAAGACCTTGATAATGATTCCTGATATGCTAATCGGTCGGTAATTTACAACAGCAGTCTTGGAACCTCCTTTATGCAGTGGAACTATTTTCCCCTCTTTTTTCCCCACCCCCTCGGGACTAACCCAGACCCAAGACTCAAATTAAACAAAATGGTGAAGGGTACTGACAATTCTTTAGCCACTTCACGTACGACACGAGCTGGTATACCATCCAATCCCACAGATGTATTGACATTGAGGTTCTGTAATAGACTAGTTACCTCTACTTCATTCATCACAATTCCAGTATAAGCTGTTGGTTCTTCCATTCCTGCAATGTCACCACCTGGATGATATACTCTTGCAAAGTGCTCGCTCAGTAATTCCACTATATCGACTGATTCGGTTACCTCCCTACCCTCAGCATTTTTTAAGATCATTCTGCCATGAACATTTTTCCTTTTACTTGCAACATATTGAAAAAACTGTTTGGGATTCTCTTTAGCCTGTAAGGCCAATTTTCTTTTGTAATCTGCTTTTGCTTTTCTTACCACCCTTGTTACCATCCTGGCCTGAGCTTTATACTGTTCTGCACCTGATGGTCACCTTTCTCCTTAAATTCCCTCCACAATTGTTTCTTTTTTTTTTTTTTGCAGCTCAAGCTTAATAGTGTTATTCATCCATTTAACCCCTACTTGATTTATTATTCGGACTCTTGGTATACAGTCAACCATTGCCTCCTGCAAATACTTCTTAACCACCTCCCATGCACTATCAACATCCAGCCCTTGCAGTTTTACATGGCATGGCACTGAGCCAAGCACACACCTAAGCTTGTCAATACTTACCAGCCCGGTAATTCCACATGTACCCTGTCTTAATTGTAAATTCCACTCCTTTAGCCACCTCCCAAGTCATGGGATTTATTATTCGGACTCTTGGTACACAGTCAACCATTGCCTCCTGCAAGGTCACTCTCACCAATTGGTGGCAACATGGTCATGTTCGTTACAGCCACATTCTCAGTTGCAATTACTAGGTCAAGCACTCTCTGCCCCCTGGTATTTTCCACTACATGTTGTCGCAGATAGGTGTCCCTTAATAACCTCATAAAATCCAATTCCTTCCTCCCATGTGCCCTCTCCTCTTTCCAGTCAATGTTATCATAATTGAAATTACCCATAATAATTACCCTCCTTCCACTCATTTCTTCTATTTGCCTATGCATACTATCCCCACATTCTATTCCATTACCTGGTCTATAGAAGCATCCAATTGTATATTTTGTTCTGCTAGATTCTATCTCACACCAAACAGCCTCAAATGTGCTCTTTTCTCTATCCTGCAGTTCAACTTCTATACTCCTTGGCTGCAACTCATCAGCTATCATCAATAACACTCCTCCCCCTTTTTATTCTTGGTTGGCACATCCCATCTGGAAGTGCCAACCAAGGCCAAAAACTCTTCCTTCTTGTTTCTAAGACTCCTGGCATTAGTGTACATGAATTGCAGAAGCCCATTAGTCCCATCCCTACTTTGATGCCTTATACTAACTATCCCAGTCTGATTTGTTGTCCTTCGTACTCGCTCGGGCATATTATACTCATTCATACACTCAACTGCCTCCCTAAAGTCTGCATATCTACTCTCTCCCCATCTTAATAAATCTAGTTTCCCTGACTCTGTACATCCACTTCCACATCATTCATCAACACTTTTTCAAGCCTCCATACACCAACTCCATTCAAATGTAACCCATCCATCTTATATAAATCCTTTTGCCCATCGAACTCACTCCACACATCCACAAATTCCACACCACTCTCCATGCATAACCCACGCATAAAGTCATTGGTAATTATGGCCCTCCTTCTAAACACTTCACTGTCATACCGCTGTAAAATACTCACCATCCTAACTTTCTCACTCTTCTCTTTTGCTACCTCAAGTAATTCCCTCATATCCTCTATCATTTCCATTTTGTCGTCTTTCAAATCATTTGTTCCTGCCACGATTATCATCTCTTTCACCCTCTGTTTTTGCATTCGAATAGATTCGCTGACATCTTTTATGTTCGCACCCGGCTGGTACGATTTCGTCAAACTCTCAACTATCACACCTCTTAATAGCGAATCCCCATACAGCACTCGCTCCTTCATTTTATTGACATTTACGAACATTCTATTATTTTTCGTAACAGACTTTCGCCGTTTATTAGTCGATACGTTCAGCACACATTTTTCCATACACTCCAATTGCCTTTTTGCTCTGTGTATCGCTCTGCTCAATCGTGCGATTTCACTACTCGCATTTATCTCACCATTTTCATTATCAATCAAATCATCCATTCGTTCTGTATTTCTACCTTCATTTACACTTTCAATGACGCTCTCACACCTATCTGGCACTACCTCGCAATTCTCTATAACACTGCCATTTTCTACATTCTGACTATCGTTAAAGATATCACTCTCGCCACCCGAAACACGCTTGAGATCCTCATTCTCCTTACACTTTCTGCACATATTAACTCCACTATCAGCATCTAACCAGACTCCCACCGCTCTTCGCAAAGCATACATCTTACAGACAGCATATTGCATAAATTCGTTTACATCAAACTCTTAAAGAAACATGGCGACCTGGCTGCCATTTTTTTTTTTTTTTCAATCGGTGCCATATGTACACTATCTTATCTTAAAAATAATAATTAAAATAACACAGAAAACACACAAAAATTGCACAGACACACCAAGAAACAAAAAGCAAACAATACTATGTAAAATTCTAATAAAATTGCCAATGATAACACAAAATACTACTAATCTTTTCAGGAGCGCTCGACAAGCTGACGATCATATCAGTGTGACACCTAGCCTACGAATATATGCTCAACTTCCACACTGAGAGCGATGATATGCTGAAGGAAGACATCACCACCAAACTAATAAAAAAAATTCAGTTCTGATTGCAAAAAATCACCAGATGTCACTGCTTTGGACCTAAGAACAAAAGAAAGGACAGGATAAACTTGTGACTGGTGAAAGTAACCTGTGATACACCAGTGAGTACATCAGAACTAACAGTGACAGTGAACAACCTCAAAGTTAGTTCACCCCAATTGTGTATACAAGCCCAACCCTACCTTCAGCCAGTGTTGAACAAGGTTGACAACTTCACCACCAACTAGAAGATAAACAACAAAGTGATGATGAAACATTGATTATAAAAGAGGAATACTAGTATGGAAATTGTGTTCTATTAATAGTGAACTTGAACACCAAAATACAAGTACCTCATGGAGAACATGTATGACCCAATCAGTCAACAACAAACTCCACACAGACTTTTCTAGATCCACTTTACAAATATCCATAGTCTTATCTTAAGCCTTAACATTGCCTTCCACCTCCAGTCTGCAAAACCCCACTTGCTTTTCCTGACACAAACCTAAATTTCAGCCTCTTCAAGCACAAGCCATCCTAAATACACATTCTTTGATTTTTTTTTTTAACTCAAGAGTGGTGTTTGCACGTTTCTTCTGACATGCCATGCCAGAGAGCATTCAACTTAGAATCCTATAACTATGATCGTCTTTGGCTGAAAATCTCTCTGCCCCACTCTGTCAAATTTGTATCCTGTCTATATTGCTCTCCAGTGTCACCATCGACTCTGAACTCTTCAATGTCCTCTCCTTGAAAGTCGACATCCTTCATTCGAACTTTTTTTTCTAACAGTGAGGTTATCTTTATCTTCCTTGGCAATTTTCACATTCATGCTGAGACATTTGCCATCACAAACAACTCGATACAAAGTGTTCACATGCCCACCAGAGTACCAGATAACCTCATCTGGTAATTCAGACCACAATCTTGTTTATCGCTTCTCCCACTGAGCAACACCCATACAACAATCCAACCATCATCATTATAAGAATGCCAAGTGGAATGACATCAGAGATTTCTATGTCTCATTCCCTTGGCTGGATTATTACTTTTGGCCTTTCAACCCAAGCATATAAACTGAGCATATAGTGCATATGCTTGGATAAAGATTGCATGCTGAAGAGGCTGCATCCATACTATTCAATGCTAGCATTACAAGGCTACAGTCATGCGATGTCATTTTTTGGACTCCTCCTACAGCACCACTTTTAATAGGTGAGTCACATAAAGAGGCAATAATTTCATACACTGGCAATATTAACTGTCTTGCAAAAGATAGATTGCACAATTTTTTCAATAGCAGGTTAGCATCTGAGCAATACAAGTTAAAAAGTGGTCTTTAACTTGACTGGCTGTTTGCTCAACAATTAATCACGTTGCTTTTTTGGAGAAGTAGTTCATTACAGTATCCAGTTCATAGCTATGGAAAATTTCTGCCATTTGAGAACATGTATTTAAGGCCAAATAATGAATATCAAGTCTTTTTTTGCCCACTACAACTTGTGAATAATATTACTGTCTGGATATAAGCTCCATCTTTGAAAACTCAATTTTTTCATTCCACGTACAGGCAAGACAACATGCAATTTACACACAAAAAAATGCTGTTGTTGTAAGTGATGGGCAGTAGATGGTGTTGCTGGTAGTTGTACATAGTAGGAAAATTAAGTAGTAGGGGGAGATGGTTAGATGTGTGTGTAGGGTAGTGGAGTAGAATGTCCTCCCGTGATGAGTCCTTGGAGGTATCACATAATAATAATAATATTATGAATGAAAGTGGCAGTAAATCTAATATTAGAATGGGAGATATCAAACTCAGATCTTTGCTTTATGCAGATGATGTTGTACTCCTGAACAAATCCAGTGTAACTATCCAGGGTTCTCTAAATGAATTGAAAAACAGCTTCAACAAATTTGGCATGAAAATTAGCAATAAAGAAACCAAAACAATGCAAATAGGCAGAAAGAAATATAAAATTGATAAGAAATGAAAAAAAAAATTCTTAGCCCACCCATGGTACAGATGTACTAAAGGTTTACTAATAACTTTTCATGGGTGGGAACCACAATAAAAAAAAGTAAATAAATAAAAAATAAAGCACTTGATCAAAGGCTAGAGACCACAGATATGAGGATTCTGAGAAAAATAGGCAATGGCAGAATCATATTAAAAACGAAGATATTAGAAAGGAACTTGACATTGTTAGCTCTCAAGAATGTGTAAGTAGAGCTAAACTAAGGTGGTATATGGCCACTTAAAAATAGAATGGGTGAGGAAAGGTTAGCAAAACAGGTATTTGATGCTAAGATGGCAGGAAAGAGACCCAGAGGAAGACCAAAGTCTAGGTGGACTGATTCAGTCAGAAGTGCCTTGCTAGAACAAATTTCTAGATACAATAATACTGGAGTGTTGAATGCAAATTAGTGCAAGTAATGCATTAATTTGGAAGAAAACTTCCTATTAACAAGAGGAAAAAAATTTCCTATTGTTAATAGGAAATGAATAACGTAAACATAATCATGCAATGCTGTCATACTAGCCAGAGCACTACATCAATTTTCATATCAGAAAATTGACAATAACGAATGGAGAGCAACTTCCAACCAAAGAGCAAATAAAGAAAGGCAGATGATAAGATGATCTGCTTAACAATTAACTTCTCTAGAAATGAATGACCACAAAGTTTCTTCAAATCTTTCAATGACTTGTGTCCAAAAGTGGGTAGCCAAGAGATCGACTATGGAGTGAGAGTAGTTGAATCCATATGGTAATCACTTAATTAATGGTGGGTTGCAACTACTAAGAATCTAGTTGTTAACCTTTTCCCATTGTTTTTGAAAGAAGAAGTGAGATCTATGGGACAATACTTTAACGACTGACTTTTATCTCCCCCCCCCATTTGTGTGGAGGATGAGTTAAATACAGGTATTTGCTATAGTAATAGTTTATTACAGGAAATACTACTATAACAAACTAACTCACTGTAACACGATTGAAAAGTTCCAATCAAAGCTCCACAATGTTATGTGAAAAGAAATTCACTATAGCAAATTTATCCATTAAAGCAACACTTACTTTCATGCTGTTGACTAGGAGTCTGATGAACATGACAACTTGTACAGACTACATATTAAAACCTACACATGATAGGTTTTAATTTTAGAATACAAATTCTGATCACAGTTGGCACTAAGCTATTAAGACTCTTCTAGTGAGTTTCTGTCAACAGATCAGAGGTAAAATGCAGCAAGTTTTTCTTGGTATAGGAGGTGATTTGTCTTAGTCATCTATACAATTGGAAGAAAAGGGTTTCACTTGGAGGTCTGCTTTATGTTTGAAGGCAAGAGAGGTGGAAGCAGCACAGAATACAAATGGGACCAAATTGACTTGGGGAGGCACAAGTTTGCTGAAATGGAATATGTACAGGAGGTAAATTTTCTGCATCTAGCTGTTTCAAAGGCAGATTTAGATTTGTTGGTTTATTACAGATGTTGCAGGTTGCATGTAAGCTGAATTTTTATCTTGAACTGTAACACACTTGTTAGTGAAACAAGGCTTACACATGGTGGTGGTGGTGGGGAGTTTGTGCAGTATTTACACAAGGAAAATTCTAAAGGAAAGAAGTAGAGGAAAATTTTTTTTTTTTTTTTTTTGAGTCACAAGTGAGGGCAAGCAACAGAAAGAAAAATTAAAAACTGGTTCTTCTTGGAGACCTAAAGAGCAAATGGTAACAAATTTTATCTACCTCCCACTCATTAAAAATTGTAAAACCACCTTACAGTATACATGGGTGAGCTAAGAATTTTATATACATATTTTTTATTAATTTATATAATTCTTTTTTTTTTTTTTGCATTTTTATTTATCTTTAACATAATACAGAAGCCTGCTCTAGTAGGGGAGTGGTTTCACAACATGCATTGAAATTTGTCCCCCACTTACTCAATTTCTGTTCAGAATGTTGACTAGATGACTTCTAAACCCTATTAGAATGTAAGGATGTGCATAAACTAATATGAAGGAATGCATAAAAAACAAGAAAAGATGTGCAAGTTATTAGTTTAAAAAAAATATTATTATATTTTAAAAATAAGCATTGATCCCACAGGAGAGGTTGCAAATACCATAGCACATTGGCATGCTGTGTGTGGATATGAAGTAGTAGGAAGAACACAAAATCTATTGGCATGTTTCTTGAATAGCTAGAGATTATGCTATTGGGGTAAATACAGCATGAATAAGACTGATCCAAAGAATGGAGGTAGATGAAATGAAACAAGACGCTGAAAGGTTGGTTCAGGTCTAAAGTTGAGCAGTGAACTACCAGCTGCAATCTTTAAGGGAAAGTGACAGAATAATGAAGCTAGTTCAGCTGAGCAGTGCACATGAAAATAAGATGTAGTTTTTATCCAAAATTCATAAATCAAATCATTCTCTCCATCCTACAGTGGATGCTACTGACTGACTTCCCTCCTTTAAACTAGTTCAACCATTAGATCTTTAACTATCCTTACTGGCTATACTTCATCTTCTTTACTTCAAAATGTTTTCCCCTGGCATTAATGATCATTTCAATTTTATTGCTCATGCAAGTTATTTCACTTGCTCATGCCAAGTGAAATAGTAAAAAAAATATTGTTTTCAGTAAATAGCAAAAAAATTGCTATTTACTGAAAAATATGCTATACTGATGCACAACAGATATCATATAAATAGTCAGCTCTACTAAATTAGTATGACCTCTAGACATATAGCTTATATATTAAAAAATGAAGACACCAGAACCTCCTCCTTCAAATTACTCCAATATTTTGAAGTTTTTTACATGACCCCAAAAGATACTGTTCCTTTTCAGAAATGTTCTGGTGTGTCTAAGATCTCCTGCAGTAAAGATTACAAAGGTCAGCTAGAAGTTCTGAAATCGAGGAGAATGAACACTTCAGTGACATCACTCTTAAATTGCAAGGATAAACATGCCTTGCTGCCAATAACTTTATAGAATGCCATATGGGCTGTCATTAGCTTTGATGCTTTATCTTGGCAATAACTTCTTATCATATATTTTCAACAAATCAAGCAAGGTTATATGGTGACATGGCACTGTAAACACAAACTAGGACCATGTCTTACACAATTTCATCTTGCAATTACACTTAGACATTCCTCATTCATTCATCAGATATTTTCTATGCCAGCAGTAATATGAAAGTGATGTGTGACAACAAATTACAAACAGAAAATATGCTAGATAGCTCAGGTGTTTAACTGTACTATCATTTCTGGATTGTGTTTTAAAAAATACATGCAACTTTTTTAAGAACTACACTCAGAAAAATGGCAGTATTTTTCAGGAGGTACTGAAAAACTGAGCCATGCACTACTAATAAACTCACTGCTTATTGTTTTTGGTACACATATTAGTTTAGTGTGCACTGATGTAAGAGAAAAATTAGTGAAGCAAACAGATGGCATCAGTGGTAGAATTATTAAAAATCAAGCTATTGGAAGGAACCTGACATTGTTAGTATTCTCAGATAACATGGCCACTTAAACAGAATGAGAAAGGAAAGGTTAGCAAAACAGGTGCTTGATGCCTGGATGGTGGGAAAAAGACCTAGGGGAAGACCAAAATCTAGGCTGACTGAGGCAGTCAGAAGCACCCTAGAAGACTGAAATAAGAATCTGATAAAACTGGAGTTCAGAATAATTTGGAGGAAAACTGTTGTTAGGAAGTCAGTGTAAGATTTTCATGTTGCACTATCATAGTATCCTGTAGATCTCTTGAGGGCACACATCATGAATTTGACGATGCATTTTTCAACATGTCACAGTATGCACTACTTTATGCGAATGTATGTTACTTCAAATATTTTTTTAAAATGGATTATGTCCTATTTTGATTATATACCATTTGTAAATATAATTTGATATACCGTATATGTCGGCATATAAGACGACTCTCAAATACTACAGAAAACCCTTTGAAATCATGGGTCGTCTTATATGACGAATATAAAAATGGAAGCTCAATTTCTTGGATGAACATTTAGGTAGTTACAATACATCATTATATAAGAAAATAGGCAGTGTTTATAAACAAATCAGATTAATTTTTTGTTCGAATCCAGTGAATTGATTTTGTTTTCATCATCATCAGTGTCCCACAACAGATCATCTTCCGTAAAATAAATTCAGGAATAAAGTAAAAGTAGAGACTGTAATACCACACTTTTTAAATGATTTTATTACAGTCTCTACTTTTACTTTATTCCATTCTTTAATCACAAAATTGCACAATATATCAAGTGATGCAGCATGCATAGATCTACCGTTTGTAAATGATTTTTCACCAGTCAACATCCAATTATTCCACTCTTCTCGCATGTGATCTTTAAATGGTTTGTTCAAGCAGACGTCTAGTGGTTGCAATATAGAAGTTAAACCACCTGATATAACAACAATTTTTGTGTTATTTTTTTCTAGAAGACTTTTAGTATTCTCAGTTAAATGACTATGAAACATATCCCATACTAATAAACTGCGTTTCTTCATTATACCGCCTGGTCAAGTGTTCCACACATTATTTATCCATAATTTCACACCAGTTTCATCCATCCATCCTTTTTCATGAAAATCTACAACACCCAAAGGAAATTTTATCTTAGGTTTAGTTTTACGCTTGAAGATGATCACTGGTTTTAACTTGGTTCCATCAGCCAAACATGACAACACAACCGTAAACTTTGTTTTTTCATGACCTGTACTTCGAACTAGCACACTCTTACTACCTTTAGACTCCACTGTTTTATTGCTTATCATATCAAAGCTTGTAGAAGTTTCATCCATATTTCCATTATTTGACAATAGAAATTTATGGAAAATTTGAAAGTGGCACCATCCAATTTTCAAATGGTGTCACTTTTTCAAAAGTTTACAGTAACTGTCTCTGTGAGTCTTCAGAGCTTTCTCATTTGTTTTTCTCTAGTTAAAGCATCCTGAAGATGTTGCTGGACATTAAGCAATGAAACATTTCATTGCTTAATAAAGTATAATTTTATACTGGTGTAATGCTGTTATTTCGCTTATTTCATGGGTGGGATTTAGCATAAAACAGATTACTCCTGGATATGAATGGTAAAAGTAAATTTATGAACAAGAAATTCATGCAATTTTGAAACTGATCTGGCTCAAATTTCGGCTAAAGTGACTATGGACATGAAGTTGTCATATTGTGTCTATTAGTAGCAAGTGTTGATCTGACCAGTTTGCATATTTTTGGGAAGTTTTTACCTAATTTTCCATGAGGGAGAAGCCTGCCACCTACCTACTGGCTAACTCACCTTCAGGTGAAAAAAGCTCTTACAAGGTTCCTTACATGAGAAGATTCAAACCCAGGTCTTTCCAAAATGAAGGACAAAAGCTGCAACATCTTCATGACTACAGTATGCAGGCAGTGAATAAATTTTGTACACCTAAACTCTTTTTATACCTGAATATGATAATATATATATATATATATAAACTTATTTTTAATAAAATTGGAAATAAAAAACTGTGATAGAAAAAACTAAAACTATTTTCTTAATCAGCATTGAAAAATTTGTAATGGGGAAAAAAGTGTGTAATTTTGATTATTTTTTTGAAGGATTAGCAAAACATTCAATAAACTTTTACAACTCATCCTATTTTGATTCCAATACTGAATCTTACTTACATGTTATTATTTCCTGTACATGGCTGCAGCAAAAAATCAATACAGTAATGTAATGTTTCCCAGCCAGCTTGGTGAGTCAGTAAAGCTAGAAGGTATGGACGAAAAGGTACAAAAATGTTATTCTCTTGACTTCCAGAACCATACCGCTGTTTGGAGAAAAGAAGCTGTCGTTGGGATTCCGGACATAATGCTATGAGATCAGGTTCACACTGTTCCAGCCAATCAACAAGTAAACAAAACTTAGAAGATTCTAGAGGCTTTTTCCTAAAAGTAGGAAAAAAGAAATACTGTATATGTCAACACCATGTACAACTTATTTATTATTTTAACAACAGTTCCCAAGGTCGAAAGCCCTGTAGCACACATTTAGTACCACTACCAAGCCATAGCCTGACCACCCCCATCAAATCACTTCATTCTCCAACAAGCAGGGTTAGTCTCACACCTAGACAAAAATCATCTTACCTAGAGACATTAACAAACATCATGCAACAATGGGATTCCAACCCACATTAGTAAACTTAATGGCTAACCAAATGGCTTAAGTTAACCAAATGGCTGAGAGTCTATAATCCTACACTAGGAGTGACTTCAGTTCTTGCTTTGTTTCAGTTACATTCTGAATGTCAACCACATACTCAAGATTAGGACGGTTGGAAATCCATCCAATTATCAGTTATGTATCAAATGTTATCAACTGTAATTATGTTTTGGTTGAGTGATACTATGTTTGGTCTCTAGAAAAAGATTCCTGGGTTACATAACACTTATCACAGATATGGAACTAACATACTAAAGTTATACATTTGGAGGGACTGTCATAAAATAAAAATAAAAAACGTGTGTAAATTTATACTTGGATGTAATCAATATTTTTAAAAACTAAAATTAAACAAAGTTTCTATTAAAATGTTCCTGCTCATTTGATATATTACGATATACCTACAGCTTTGATACATGGCTCAATTTTTTAGAATTATTCTAGGGTTAACTTTAGATTTCAAAGGTCTACTAACCCTTTCCTAAAAATAAGGCTTGACATAAATGACTAATAATGAAACATGAGTCTAAGAATAAAGATCTGCTAACCCTTTCCTAAAAATAAGGTTTGACATAAATGACTAATAACGAAACATGAGTCTAAGAATACTGCTTTTAAGATACAGCATCAACAGCAGTCAAACTCCATAAAGTAACCCCTCTGAATATCCTAAGAGTCAGAAATGGTCTTTGGAGGAGAACATTTCAGACTCTCTTAACTTAGGGATCAAGGATAATATAAAGACCTTACTTCTTCAAATACTTTCTTTTAGTATTGCACAGTGATCAGCATTAATTTTAGAAATTATGGACTTTACAACCGTGTTATAAATAACTCTTTTAATTTCTCGACATTTCGATCTTCACATTAAGATCATCATCTGGAGCATATACAAATATACAGGACAAGCTGAGTTACATTACATACAGTAAGCTAGAGAAACAATGATTAGATCACAGGTTATTATACTGGCATGACCTCTAGTGAAAAAAAACAAAAAAACAAATTAATTAATTATTTAGAAACTACATCAAGCTAAATTCTATTTATGATAACATGAGCAAACATTCTTTCTTATAGATAGTTTTCTTTCAGTAACAATGATGTCCTATTTTTAGCATTACAATTGTTATTTTTGATTTAGGATCCTGGATTGTCTACAGTGTTGTTTATAGTTACTCTTAAAGAGGAAGGTTCCGTGGGTCGAATATGTGCCTTCCATATGTTTGGGAATTTTAGACCATCATTATTGTTCAGATTGAGGTGGTTGATAATAATCTCACAGGCTTCCTTAAATTTGCATTCATACCATGTTTTGGTGTGATGTAAACAACTGGTGCTTTTCCAGTCAATTCTATGTAAGGTGTTCAAGGGCATAATCAGAAAGGCAAGCTTAATGTGTCATTTATGTTCTTTTTGTCTGATAGAAATTGTGCATCCTATTTCCCCTATATATGGTATGTTACAGGTGCAATAAATACGGTACACTCCAGGGTGGGCCAGTGGGTCTTTGGATGAGTTGAGTAAGCTTTTTAATTTTGCAGGAGGTTTAAAGGTGGCTTTGAGGTTGTATTTTTGTAGTATTCTGTTTATTTTATCTGATGTCCCTTTAATGTAAGGAATGGTTATAGTTTTATTGTAGTCGGGTTTATCTTTGTTTTTTTTATTGAGGTCTGGTAGAGAATTTTGTTAATAGTGTTTTGTCTGTAACCATTTTTTAGAAAAAGTATTTGCTGATAACTTTAAATTCGTCTTTCAGTGCATGTTCATTGAAGCAGATCTTCAAAGCCCTGAATTTAGAGTATTAATGACGCCTAGTTTTTGTGTTGGTAGGAGTTTATGTGTATATATTAGCCAGTATGTGTTGGTTTCCGGTAAACACTGAAGGAAAGATTGCCAAAGGGAAGACGTGTGACAGGTGTATCTAGAAACAGAAGTGTGTTCTGTTTTTCAATCTCAATTGTGAACTGTTTGTGTTGTTTGTTTAGGTGGCTAAGGAATGTGGCTAGTGTCTAGTGGCCATGGGACCAGATCACGAAAACATCTTCAACGTATCTAAGCCAGACTTTACGTTTTAAAGGAGAGGAATCTAAAGCATGTTGCTCAAAATGTTCCATATAAAAGTTAGCAATAGGGGGGATAATGGTGAGCCTATGGCTGTGCCTTCTTTTTGTAGGTAGAAAGCGTTTTGCCATACAAAATAACCAGAACGTAATACGTGCGCAAAGAGCCCCGTGATATCTGGAGGGAATTTGTTCTGTAAAAGGATTGTGTCATTGATTGGGACATTCGTAAAGAGGGCAGAGACATCAAAACTGACTAATAAATCATCCTTTTCTAATAATGTCTTTGATTATGTTTATGAAGTGTTGTGTTTCTGATATAGGAGGAATGAACTACCAACTCCTTGAGTATTGCCACTAATTTCTTGGTCAGGTGAAAATTTGGGCTATCTATCCCTTCGACTATCGGCTGGAGTGGTGTGTTTTGTTTGTGTTTTTTCGGTAGCCCGTAAATTCTCGAGGAACGAGCGTAGTGCGGAAGCAGTTTTTTGATCGTATCTTTGGGCCATGTAGTAATTGATTTAAGTAGTTTATCTGTTTTCTTTTTTATTCTATTGGTTGGGTCACAGTTAATGAGTTTGTATGTATTGTCCGAGACTAGCAGATTCATTTTTTCTAAATAATTGGTTCGGTTTAGAATAACGGTGGCACTTCCTTTATCGGCTCTAGTTATTACGATGTCCAGATTTGATTTTAATGATTTCAACGCTGGTAATTCGTGTTTTGTAAAGTTGCTTATTATTGTTTTGTTATGATTTATATTTAAAATGTTGGCAGTTTCTAAACTTATTTTGTCTGCTATGTTATTTGGGATGAATCTTAAGCCTCTTTTAATATTACAAATAAAATCCAGTTTGTTTATCGAACTTGGAGCTACCGCAAAATTTATACCTTTGTTAAGTAGCGAGTTCATCTTTGTTAAAGGTATGGTTGGATAGGTTAACTACTTTACTGTTACCTGCAGACGATTGGTGGCTCCTGTTGTTTCTTGCTTCTGGTAGGTTGTTACCGTTCAATGTGGAGGAATTTGAATATGCCGTTGGTTTTGACGATCTTTTAGTCTATGAAATTTGGAAATGAGAGTTTCTTTCTTCGTTGAAGGATATCGTTCGCCATGTTGCCTTTAATCTTTTTGAGGATCATCCAAATATCTGAGTTCAAGTAACTTGAAAGTTCAGATTTACATTTTGTACCTGGTTGTCAGTAACAGCTAAGTTCTTTCTAGTAGCCTGGTTCTGTTTTCTGAGTGGAGCTTCGTCTATGTGGTGGTATATTCGTTGCATCTTTGCTGAGTAAACTTTCTCTTTAGTTTGATGCAATCCGGAATGATATTGATGTAACTACACTGTTTTAAAAAAGCCATTCGATTGATCAAACCAAAAACATGAATCTTCAGCTTACCATATTGATTGCATCGCTTGTGGGTCGAATTTCCATGAATTATCATAATCCATTCTTTTAGTGTGACACGGTGATCAGCATTCATTTCAGAAATTATGGACTTTACAACAGTGTTATAAATAACTCTTTCAATTTCCTGACGTTTCGATCTTCATATTAAGATCATCATCTGAAGCATATACAAATATACAGGACAAGCTGAGTTACATTACACACAGTCTTCTTCTTCTTCTGCAGCTTCTCCCACTTAAGTGGGGTCACTGTTTGTAATGAGTCTCTTCTACACCTTCCTGTCTTGGGCTGTCACCACATCCAAGTCCTCTTCTACCAGTTCCCTCCATCTCTTCTTTGGTCGCCCATGCTTCCGCCTTCCTTGCACATCCATCTGCATGAATGACCCTTCTTCCCACATATTCGTCCTCCCTCCTCATCACATGACCAAACCATCTCAACCTTGCCTCCTGTATTTTTGCTCCTAAGTTCGTAACTTTCACTGTTCCCCTGACATAGTCATTTCTCAGACGATCCTCTCTGGTCACACTACACATTCACCTAAGCATTCTCATCTCTGCTACTTCCATCCTGCTGATGTTATTTTTCCTCAGGGCTACAGTTTCTATAGCATATGTCATAGCTGGCCTCACTACTGTCCTATAAATTTTGCCTTTCAGATTGATCGGCACCCTCTTATCGCATAACACTCCAGCCATCTCCCTCCAGTTCCTCCAACCCGCTTGTATCCTGCATCCCACTTCCTTCTCAGCTCCTCCATCTTCTTCCACTGTTGAACCTAAGTATCTAAAGTCTCTCACGTTCCTGATGACATTTCCTTCCAGCACCAGATTTGTCTCCTGGCCGCCGCCGACTGCGCAACACATATACTCTGTCTTACTTCTGCTCAGTCTCATACCTCTCTCTTCCAGTACTTTTCTCCATCTTTCCAGTTTAGTTCCCGCTTCTTCTCTCGAATCTACACACAACAAGATGTCATCAGCATACAACATTGTCCAAGGCGCATCTTCTCTCACCTTCTCTGTTACCACCTCCATCACAATATTAAACAGAAACGGACTTAATGCTGACCCTTGATGCAAGCCAACTGTTACTTGAAAACTTTCTGTCTGTCCCAAACAGGTCCGAACACTTGTCTTCACATTTCTGTACATTTCCCGCACCAACCTGACATTTCTCCGGCACCTTCTTCTCCCTCAGACACCTCCAGACTTCTTGCCTTGGCACTCTATCGTATGCTTTCTCCAGATCAATAAATACCAGATGTAGCTCCCTTTGTTTCTCTCGATATTTTTCCATCATCTGCCGTAACCCAAAGATAGCATCTGTTGTTGATCTACCAGGCATGAATCCAAATTGTTCCTTTGCAATCTCCACCTCCTTCCTCAATCTACCATCAAGAACCCTTTCTAGGATCTTCATTGTATGGGACATCAACTTTATTCCTCTGTAATTTTTACAGTCTTGTGCATCCCCTTTACCCTTGTAGATGGGGACAAGAGTACTCTCCCTCCATTCCTCGGGTATATTTTCCTGTTGGCAAACTTTCATGAACAGGTCCCACAGCAGGTCAATTCTCTCTTCCCCCAGTGCCTTCCATGCCTCCACTGGAATTCTGTCGGGCCCACCGATTTTCCATTCCTCATCCTCTTCATGGCCTCCATCACTTCCACTCTACTGATGTTCTGCACCATCCCCTCAGAAGGCTGCCCATCTCCTCTGAGAGTCCTTGCATTTTCCTCATTCAAAAGTCCCTCAAAGTATATTTTCCATCTGTTTCTTATGTCCACATCCCTCCATAATACTCTTCCTTCAGTATCTTTGATCTGCTTCACATGTAAGATGTCCTTTGCTGCTTTATTTCTACATTTCGCTAGTTGGTAAATTTTTCTCTGTCCTTCCTTTGTTTCTAATTGATCATACAGATCTTGATATGCCATGGCCTTCGCCTGTGCCACAACTCTCTTGGCTTCTTGCTTTCTCTCTTTGTACACCTCTCTGTCCTCTTCCACTCTTGACTCATCCCACTTCTGCTTTGCCTTCCTCTTAGCTGTCACTGCCACTTGTACATCATTATTCCACCACCAACCCTCCTTCTGCTCTCTAAACTTTCCAGATGTCTCACCAAGCACCTCGATTGCACAGCTCAGGATTACTTTTGAATAATGTTTCCACCAATCCTGTACACTTTCCAGTCCATCCGAAATCCTCTCTAACACCCTCTCCCTAAAACGATTCCTCACACTCTCCTCTTTTAAGTGAAACCACTTAATTGTCTTCATCCCACAGCATCCAGAAGTTCTTATCTTCGATCTTATTTTAAGGTCTGCGCACAGCAGTCGGTGTTGTTGTACTACTTGATCTGTTGGAATTACTTTACAATTTGTCACAACCTTAAGATGTTTTCTTCTAGTCAAAATGTAGTCAATTTGTGAACTGTTGTTACCACTCCTAAATGTTATCAAATGTTCTTCCCTCTTGTAGAAAAACGAGTTCACAATTGCCAGATCAAACGCTACTGCAAAGTCCACAACCCTCTCTCCTTCCTGGTTCATCATTCCCACTCCGTGGCCACCATGCATCCTTTCACAGTCTCTATTCTGTCTTCCTATATGTCCGTTCAAGTCTCCTCTGACAATCACCATCTCATTTTCTTCCAATTCCCTCATTTCTTCATCTAACACGTTCCAGAACTCATCTTTTTCCTCTACTGTACAACCAACTTGCGGGGCATATACACATAATACGACCACCCGCTCTTCTCCAAGATCCAATTTCATTCGCATGATCCTGTCATTCCTTCTACCTACGTCCAGTACTTCACCCTTCATTCTGTCACACACCACAATTCCTACACCATTTCTTCCCTCGTTATTCGCTCCAGAGCAGAACAATTTATATCCATCTCCCAGTTCCTTTGCCTGTCCCCCCTTCCACCTTGTCTCCTGCACACATAAAATGTCCAACTTCCTCTTCCTCATCATGTCTGCCACCTCTCTTCCCCTTCCAGTCATGCTTCCAACATTCAGTGTTCCCACTCGCAACATCCTCTCCACCTTCTGTATAACCCTTTCAGATGTTTGTAACTTTCTCAATCATATCACCCCTCTTCCTCCTGTTTGCTAATGTCTGCAGCCAACAAATATTCAATCTGTCTTCATGATTGTATTCCACAATCCTGATATCATTTTTGACACTCTCCTTTGCACTCTCTCCACTGTATCAGAATCACCATGGAAACCAGGAGACAAGACCTGCACACAATAGTCCAAGTGAGGTCTTATCTGCTAAAACTCCACTGGAGTTTTAGCAGATAAGATCAGTTTGATAAGACCCTAGCTTGATCAGTTTCTTCTAGTACAATCCCACCAATATAATATGGCATTGGATATCTAATTACACCAAAATGAACATTGACAATGAACTGATAGCCATTTTCATATGTCCACAATTTCAGCCTATTCAAATCATTCTCCAAGTAGAGCATATCAACAGCTCTCCTGATTACCCTACCTATATTTCATCATCAGCAATAGCTGTATGTCACATGTCAAATTCTTCCCAATGTACAGATTGAATAACAGTGAACCAAAGTTTGCTCCTTGAAGCACATCATTGGTTACCTTGAATCTTGGAGATCACATCTCCCATGCATGACTTTTTGATATTTGTCACTCAGCCATCCTCTTCTCCATGCCAATATTCCATAATCCAATCCCATATTCTCCAATTTATGTCTTCCATGCTGTACTCTGTCAAAAGCCTTAGCAAAATCCAAAAGTATCATAATGTATCCATTCCCTTTGTCTAACTCGGTGGGTAACACTATTATAGAATGTGAGCAAGTTGCTAAAACATGACCATCCCTTAGTAAGCCCATGCTGTTCATCACAAAGTAGAGATTCTCTGTCAAGTAATTTCTGAATATAAGCCCTAGCCAATGCTTCCAAATCTTCATCCCCACTCCTAAGACACTGATTGGGCGACGATAGTTGGATACATTGGTCTTTGCACCACCCTTGTGCAATAGGATTACCATACATTCTTTCCACACTCGAGGAATCTTCCCTGTTCTGACACTCAAATTGTATAGCCTGGACAAAGGAATAGCCAGTTCAGCTGAACACTCTTTTAGCATCTCTGCTGATATTCCATCAGTTCCTATTGATGAATTCTTATTCAGTTTGTGCAACAGCTCTAATAGCTCCTCTTTATACACCTGAGTTTCTTCATCCAGTGATGAGGTAGCAGTGATCTCAATGTTGCATACACCAGGGTGATGGGTTTAAGCAAAATGGCTGCTCATTAGTTAAAACAATCACTTCTGCATCAGTCACCCACATACCATCTGCATTCAGTAAAGTTATTCTTTCAAATTCATTCTTTCTTTTAATTGCAGAATCAGTTTCTTTTCATACAACACTCATGACTCTTCTGGCCAGCTGCTTATAATTGTTATAATTCACATCATCCATTATGCACTAACTTACCCGATTCCGTGCTTTGTTGTTTTCCATTTTGCTGCTGCTGCTGCACTTTTTTATTCTTCTGTGCAAAGCTGAGAAGAGTTATCAGTAATATTGCAGATGTGGTAGCCCTGCAAGAGGATTTGAATAAGCTAGATAGATGGGCAAATGAATGGGGGTATCGGTTTAATGCAGCAAAATGTAAGGTCTTCAGGTTTGGGACACATTGATGGGATGCCGCATACCCTAGTGGAAGAAGTAGGGGAGACAAGAGATCTGGGATTGATGATTGATAGAAACCTGAAATTTAGGGGACATATTGCAAAGGTGGTGAAGGTAACACAGAGGATTGCTGCAATAATGAGAAGGACACTGACCTGCAGAGATACAAGAGCTATCATTTTGTTGTATAAGACTCTCTGATCAGACCACACTTAGACTACTGTTCTCAGATTTGGTCCCCAGGATTTGAAGGGGATAAATTAACTACAGAAAGGGTGCAAAGGCAGATAACAAAGATGGTTTCAGGGCTGTACAATGTTAGTTATGAGGACTGGCTGAGGGAATGTGGACTGCAGAGTTTGGTGGATAGAAGGAGAGGTGATATGATTGAAACTTTTAAACTGTTGAGAGGTGGTTACAGGGTTGACATTGGGGAGTTCTTTCACTTGGTTGAATAGTGGGAAGGAGTGATGACAAGGGGCCATCCCTGGAAGTTACAAAAGGAAACTGTGAGCAAGATTGTGAGGAGTGGTTTCTTTGCATGGAGGGTGGTTGAACCATGGAATGCATTGCCTGATAGAGTGGAGAGAGCGAGAACGATCAATGAATTTAAGGAGTGGTATGATAGACTTTATGTTTCCTAGGAGGGACCTCCTACGATAAGTCTTGATAGACTTTGTTTTTTTTAGGAAGGACCTCCCGTGATGAGTCTTTTGACTCCATGGAGGCCTGAATAATAATAATAAACAGCGCTTGACTTTCTGTAATTTCCTTATTATATGTCTAATATAATAAGGAATAATGTAACCTCTGAAATTGCTAGATTTCAGAGGTTACATTATTTTCAACATTGTCTTTAGTGGAGAAAACCTTTACCTTGACTTCACTGTTCTTGTTAGCATTATGTTTTGTCTGCGTTTTTGGTGCCATTTTACAGCTGTATTTAATGTTACAATATTACAATAAAAATATTATAAAAACACTAAATACTGTAAAAACAAAAATTTACTCTAATATACTATAAAACACTAATTTTCTAGGGAATAAACATTTAATAAAACAGATAAAAGTCACCAATTTTACACGAGTACTAAATTACACCTTGAAAATCAAGTATGTCAATTAAAAGGAATGAAGAACTGAACTACTTCAGACAGAACCTTGTACTTAATGGTTCTGAACTCAAGATGATCAGAAAAATTCTTAATACATTTGCTGCAACTCCTTTACCTAAAATTTCAAGGATGCAAACACGTTGCCGTACATGAAGAATGTTATAGACAAATTGGCTGTGTTGCTCAGCGAGTAAAATGTAAAAGTGGCTTTTTTTACCTTTGCAAGAAATATCAAGATTCCTACATCCGCCAAAACCTACACATCATCCCATGAAAAAACCCGGTGTCTATAAGATTCATTGCTCTTGTGGCATTTCTTATGTAGGCCAGACAGGAAGGTCAAGAGATCAGCATGTCTGAACACATAAAATATGTTGAAAAAAGAAGAGAATATAAATCAGGCCTGGCATTCCACACTACTGGCCATAAAGTACTTTGGAAACAAACAAAAGTGTCATTGGCAGATGTAGGAATCTTGATATTTCTTGTAAAGGTAAAAAAAGCCACTTTTGCATTTTACTCGCTGAGCAACACAGCCAATTTGTCTATGACATTCTTCATGTAAGGCAACGTGTTTGCATCCTTGAAATTTTAGGTAAAGGAGTTGCAGCAAATGTATTAAGAATTTTTCTGATCATCTTGAGTTCAGAACCATTAAGTACAAGGTTCTGTCTGAAGTAGTTCAGTTCTTCATTCCTTTTAATTGACATACTTGATTTTCAAGGTGTAATTTAGTACTCGTGTAAAATTGGTGACTTTTATCTGTTTTATTAAATGTTTATTCCCTAGAAAATTAGTGTTTTATAGTATATTAGAGTAAATTTTTGTGTTTTTACAGTATTTAGTGTTTTTATAATATTTTTATTGTGATATTGTAACATTAAATACAGCTGTAAAATGGCACCAAAAATGCAGACAAAACATAATGCTAACAAGAACAGTGAAGTCAAGGTAAAGGTTTTCTCCACTAAAGACAATGTTGAAAATAATGTAACCTCTGAAATCGCTAGATTTCAGAGGTTACATTATTCCTTATTATATTAGACATATAATAAGGAAATTACAGAAAATCAAGCGCTGTTTATTATTATTATTATTCAGGCCTCCATGGAGTCAAAAGACTCATCACGGGAGGTCCTTCCTAAGAAAAACAAAGTCTATCAAGACTTATCGTAGGAGGTCCCTCCTAGGAAACATAAAGTCTATCATACCACTCCTTAAACTCATTGATCGTTCTTGCTCTCACCACTCTATCAGGCAATGCATTCCATGGTTCAACCCCCCTCCATGCAAAGAAACCACTCCTCACAATCTTGCTCACAGTTTCCTTTTGTAACTTCCAGGGATGGCCCCTTGTGGCATTTCTTATGTAGGCCAGACAGGAAGGTCAAGAGATCAGCATGTCTGAACACATAAAATATGTTGAAAAAAGAAGAGAATATAAATCAGGCCTGGCATTCCACACTACTGGCCATCAAGTACTTTGGAAACAAACAAAAGTGTCATATATTGATCGTAACTATTTTACACAAAAATTTAAAGAAGCCTTGCAAATGCTTAGGATCCCTACACAATGCAATAAAAATCACGGCTTAAATTTACATCAAGTATGGTCTGCTTTCATCAAAAATTTAACTGCTACGGACAAGGATATAACATGCATGATACTACAGAATGTGACAGCAACAACTACCAATGTTCCAACATGCACACCGTAATGAATTTGCCATTTGTATTCTGGTTTATCAATTATATGCTACAGTTGTGAAGTTATCATAAACATCTAACATGTGTAATTAATTGTTAATAGGCTTTTTGCATAAAACCTTTAGGTACCAGTACCCCTGATGATGTAAGTTATATGACTCACAAAACTTGTTGGGTTTTAATTGCTTATTTTTATTAAACTCTTTAATTATATAATAACATGGTCTCAATACTGAAAACTTCCCACAAAACTAGTTATATTTCATTCTGTTAGCCCCCACTTCATACCAGACAGCTTCAATCTCACTGCTACATGGAAGATCATTATTGCTTTCACAAGTTTCTATCCCTAAATGGACTTAAGTCATCTAATATCATTAGAAGCATTTCCACTCCACACCTCTCTCTTCCGTTATTAAAAATACTATACCATTTCGAATCGATTCCAGTTACGATATCCAAGTTATTAACCAAGTTTCACTAATGCCAATAATTTCATCATGTTCACCAATGTGTAGACAAAACAAATTATCCCTTTGATTTTTTGTATACTTAACTCATTACTATCGTATCTTGGTAATAAACTAACAATTTTCACTTTCTCACTTTTTTTTTTCTTGCTTTTCCAATCAATTCTTTCATATGTTCTCTCTCACTATAATTATTATCACTGGTCAATTTTTTTAATAATTTGTTGAAATCTGTAAATTTTAAGTGTCAATTTTTCTTCATTTGTGTCATCAATGTATGGGTTCTCATTTCCAGATTCTACATTACTGTTATCCTTAGCTTTAATGCTCATCTGTTGTTTAGCTGGACTTTTGGTCATCCCATTTTTAAAAAAATAATTTAACAACATGTCTGAAAAATATATTAGCAAATGTATTAAATAGAATAAAAATCATCATAACATGGTAAAAATGCACTAATCTAAAAAAATTAAAACAAAAAAATTACCTAATTACTTGACCTGCACTCGTACTATTTGCTGATGCATGTCTTCAACATCACCCATTGGACCTCCTGGCCTACAGCAGCGACCGGCTGTATATTTTGTCCTATTGCCTTTTATGTCACACTAAACTGTTTCAAATGAACCACCATTCACATGCACAACTCCTCCCCATTTTGGCTGCAGTTCATCTGCTTTCATCAGTTCCACCCGCCCCTCCATCCTATCATTTTTATCGCTCTTGAAAATATTATATCCCTCACGTGAGTTCTATTTCTGTAATAACATTATCTGCTATCAGCCAAGTTTCACTAATGCCTATAACTTTTGGTGAGATTGACTAACCAGAGTCTAAAACTCCCCCTCCATTGGTCATTCTCACACTCACTCACCTCATGGGAGATTAAAGAGTTTGATAAGAAAATGACAAGAAAATATCCAGCATCATACATATTCAGAAGAAGACCAAGACGTTAGGAGCTTTTGAAATCACAAAGCAAGAGTGGGTAAATAAAATAATCACAATGTAAGAGTGATTTTCTAAAGAACAATATAACCTTCAGCATCAGAGTTCCCTTAGACTGCACTACTTACAAGACACAATCTTATATGGGCTCTTTCTAGGAGCCCATATGTTTGCCTTTTATTAGTGCTCCAATTAGGTTTTACTGGCCTGACAGCTGTTTTGAACTGTTGTTTCTCATCAGAGACCAAACAAACACTAGAGAGAAAAAAAAACTTTCTCACCACTACCATGCAATACTATATCAGAAAGTTAATTCATCATGAGTGAACTCTCAGTAGGTGCATTACTACAGAAAAGAGTCAAAAGGCTTCAATTTGCATATGCAATATATTAAAATGGAGGATATTATGGATCCAGTCATATTTTATAGCTAAATATAGAAAGAAACTTAAAATAAGTTTCAAAAATTAATCAGAGAGATTATGATAATATAACCATAGGCATTTGAGTTATCTTAAAATGGAATATCCTCCATTTTAATATCTTATATACGCCAAGTTGAAGCCCTTCAGCTCTATACTTTAAATACAATATTAGAATGCCATAATACTTAGTATACCTACTGAGGTATACACTGGAAAGTGATGAGCCCACTATGATGAGGTATTAATAAATGTACTGTTTATGGCTGAAGCCGCATGCTCATTTTCAACATGTAACACTAGTAATGAATTTCAAAATGACAACATTATAATATTTAATATAAAAAAAAGCTAACACTGTAATATTTTACATAATTTTGGATTGCTTCAACATAACTGCATTTCTGGTGATAAAGTAAAAAAACTGTATGCATTGCATGCCTGTGGAATATAACAAAATATCTTGGTGGCACATAATTTATATCTTAACATATTAGAAATCATTCAATATATATATAACATGGTTAGTGATCCCCCCTCTCCCCTCTAAATGACAATTCCACACATGGATAGAACGGAAACCAACAGCATCAGTGCTGTGGGCGGGCTAAAAGTTAGGACACTAAAAAATCCAATATGAAACTTTTTTACACCACTTCAGATCTCTAATAAGCAGGGTGGTTGTCCATAATGAAAATTATCTATCATTTTCACCATCTGTATTACTTGAGATGTAACACCATTTGAAAGATTACTATACAGAAAAAAATTATTTCAATTTAAAAACGACTGATCAAATTCAAAATAACTGCCTATTCAAATACTGTCATTTAGCTTACCTATTTGCAACCATTACTGTTTCCACTAGCAACCTTGTCATAGCAATTACTAGTTGTTGAGTATCTCCTTTACTAACTCTGTCTCGTGCTACTTCTTTTAAAACTTCTTCCAATCTAGCCGGCTCCATTTGTTCCACTTTTCTAATTACTAAAATTCAAAAAACAAAATAAATGCAAAAAATTCTTTAATTGTAATAAAATTATTAAATGGAAGCATGTTCTGACATGTGTGGTAAAAATGCTGCTGTGACTTTAATTTAAAAAATATATGTATAATTTTCATAAAGATCCCCTATTTTTTTTTAGTCTATTATAACATGCAAACAATACTGGACCAAGAATATCCAATTTACAGCTAACTAGCAATAGCAATTTTCATCCAGTTCACTAGAAAATGACAAAAAATTTACTTTGAAAACATCTGTTTACATTATAAAGTCAGGTTATTAAAGATACTAGTCTGCATTAACATGTCTAGAATCTGAATTGTATGCAACTGTTAATATACATAAGGTGCATAGATACATACATGCATAATCTGTTGTTGTTTGTTACTTCTATTTTTAATTCTAATTTATATCACATCATTTAGATTGTAGATGATTTTCATTACATGGGATAAACTCACCATCCTATTTACTGAGGCCTTAACTGCTAGACATTAAAGTCTTCTAAGTGCACCAATGACACTAATCTTGATATAGATTTGTAGCCTTCTATAGGTAGAATTGTCATAAAATATTTTTGAGCTAACTTTCTCTCATATGAAATTAAGCAAATGTAAAAAAAAAAGGATTTCAGGAATCATTTTTGCTGTTTATTATAAATTGTTGTATTACTTTGGAACCTGATTTAATACAATTATCTAAATATATAACCTAAAACATTCCACTGATTAGTAACAGTTATTGTCAACATACATTTCACCATTATTATTTGTGTGCATTTTATTTTATCCAGTTTTCTTTGGATCCCCTTCTGCAGTTTGAGGTATGAATAACATATTTGCAAATCACTAATCCAGTATCTAACTACTTTTTTTTTCTATTCCATGTCTAAAAAGGTTGTTGGGAGGTGATTATGGCAGGCAGCTTGAAGCAGTAGCATGGCACAGGAATCTGCAAGGAAAGGATGTTAGCAGTGCATGGGAGCTAGTCAAGGGGGATCTGAAGGAAACGATATCAGACTGAAACCAAGGTTAGAAAGATAAATCAAGAGCATCCTATTGACCTACTTTTAGACCAATCAGTATTGGAATGGCAGTAAAAGTATTGGAAAATATAGTCAAAAATAGAATTCAAGAATGGGTGGATAAGAATATGATACTATTTGGTTGGCAGGATGGTTTTGTAAAGGGTAGGTCAAGCCATAGTAATTTACAAACTTTTTATAATAGTGATGGCTGAGATGGATAAAGAGAATGGCTGCATGACAATACTGCTGGGTATTACAAGTGTTTGACAGGATACCACAGGAACTGTTATGCAAACTGAAGCAAATAGGATGGATATGAATCATGTGATATGGGTACAAGGATGGCTGATGGACCAAAGAATAGTATATGGAGGGTCAGAATCCAAGAGAAAGCAGATGAGTGGTGTGCCACAGGGCTCAGGTCTTAAGCCACTATTGTTTATTTGTGCATAAATGATACAGGGACTGATTTGAAGGAAAATACTAAGTTGTTTGGTGATGATTCAAAATTAGCTAGCATAACAGTTAATGAGGTTGATGCAGAGAGGCATACAGGATGATTTAAATAGACTGACAGTATTGGGCAAAATATAATGCATCAAAGTTTAATGTGAAAAGGTATCAAGTTATGCATTTTGAGATGAAAAGATTACATACTGTGTACCACACTGATGGAGGGTACTCCAGGACATCCATGAAGCTAGGGATTTGGGGGTGTTAGTGGATATAGTGTTAAAGTCCAGAGAACACAATGCTAAGGTGATCAAGGTAGCTCATAGGATTATTTAATTAGTGAGGAATACATTAACAAGCAAAAATAAAGAACATTCCTCTTTATAAGGCCTTGATATGGCCACAGTGGATTAGTGTTAGTGTGCTCAGGTCTGGTGAGCTGGGTCTTGTTGATGAGGAAGTGGTGAAGAGGATTCAGAGGCAAGTGATCAAGATGGCGAGTGGTCTGTGTAAAAGTTGGTTGACAGCAGAAAGAGAGGATATGATAGAACTCTTTCAGTTACTTAAAGAGAAATATATTTCAGCACTTGGCTAGAGGGAGGAAGATCAAGAGGAATCATTCCTGGAAATTGAGTATGAGTGTGGTTAGGAAGGATGTAAGGACTAGTTTTTTCTTTTAAAAGGGTGAATAAGTGTAATGGGTTGCCAGAGTTTGTTGTGATTGCTTTGTTTGTCAATAAATTTAAGAAGAGGTACGACAGATATTGAGCTGATAGTTTGGGTCGCCTGAGATGAGTCTGCAGACTCCATGGAGGTGCCAGTGTAATATTAATAATAATCTTTAATGAAGTACTAGAAATTGCAAAGATACTTAGACAATAGCGAAAGCAATGATAACTATAATTCCAAAGAAAAGTGATTTCTCTTTCCAAATGTGAAAATTTGTACCCTATCAATATGCACAAAACAATTTTTTTAAAATAAAATTTTGATAAACATGATTAAAAATGAAATAAAAAATATTAAGGCACAAATAAGATACTTAGACAATAGTGAAAGCGATGACAACCATAATTCCAAAGAAAAGTGATTTCTCTTTCCAAATGTGAAAATTTGTACCCTATCAATATGCACAAAACAATTTTTTTAAAATAAAATTTTGATAAACATGATTAAAAATGAAATAAAAAATATTAAGGCACAAATAAGATACTTAGACAATAGTGAAAGCGATGACAACCATAATTCCAAAGAAAAGCGATTTCTCTTTCCAAATGTGAAAATTTGTACCATATCAATATGCACAAAACAATTTTTTTTATAGAAAATTTTGATAAACATGATTAAAAGTGAAATAAAAAAATATTAAGGCACAAATAAGTTAGTTTAAAACAAATAGAGGTACAGTACATCTCAAATTTTTTTACTTTAAGGGATATTACTGAAATTGAATTTAGAACCTCCTTATAGATCTAAGCTTTGCAGATTTTACCAAAGCTTTTAATTGACAGTATTGAGTGAGAGAGAGAGGGAGAATGATGAATAGTTATTACAGGCATTATAGAATTATGGAATTATTGACATATATGTCAATAATTCCATAATTCTATAATTCTATATGTCATATAGACATATAGAATTATATCCATAATTCTATATGTCAATAATTCTATGGAATTATTGACATATATGTCAATAATTCCATAGCCTCCAAGTGGTTTGAGAAAGAGATGTGTGAAGTCTGGACCATGTTTTAATATAATCATTGATTATATTATAAAAAATGTTAAGGGTATAAAGGAGAGGAATAAAATGAAATCCTGTATCACAACTGGAATATCTAGGTTATGCAGGTAACAGTTATGATTTCATAAAAACACACTAATATACAAGCAAAATTAAAAGTACTGCATAAAACAACTGAAAAAGGTTCAGCTTAAATGTGAATAATACAAATTTCTTAAATTATACAAGAAATGCAAAAGGAAAATGAAAATTGATCAACATGCAATAGGAGAAGTTACAAATTTTACATATTTGAGAGCTAATGATACTGAAGTCAAACTAACAAGGATATAATACAACTAACAAAAGCATATTCTGTTTTCAGAAAATTGAATAATATATATGGTGATCACACAAATATTATAATAAAACTGAAATAAAGATCTTCAATAGCAATGTCATTATATGGATCAAAACAAAAAAAAAACATGGAAATGACAAAGAAACAGGAAACAAAATTGAATAGTTTAACAAAGTGTGTGAAATATTAGTTCCATAAATTAAGGAACAAAGAGAAAAATCACAATTACTCAAAAACTATGATGAATTTTTATGCAATCTGGTGATGATTTATAATCATCATCAAATTGGTGAAATTATAAATTAATAGTTTAATTCAGAAACAAATTGGTATGAAGACAATGGTCAAAAACAAGAGGCCAAAATGAGATTATCAAAGTGCCTCAATAAGGAATGTAGTCATTCCTCAGTGTATTACAATATTCACAATGATGTTTCATACTGTTTCTAATGGTGTTCAGGAGCTCAGTTAGTAATAATAACCATTGCTACTGCAAAGCTTGAGTCCCTCAAGTTTGGGGAGGGGTGTTTAGAGCAGCAACAAATCTGCTTTCTATTTTTTTTTTTTTCTACTACACACATGCAATAGAGAAAAGCCTATAGCAAACAAATGCCGTTTATGGGCATCTAAGATACTTAGAATATACCAGATACACTCAATAGAATTAAGGGCAGGAGACCTAGCTAGCCATTCCATATGTATGATAGCCTCTCCTTGAAGATATTGGTCAATGAGCTTCACTCTGTAACTTAAAGCATTCATAGTTCTGCTAGGAGCCTCCGTAGCGCAGTCAGTATAGACAAAGCCTTTTGGTCAGAAAGACCTGGGCTTGATTCCTGTCCATGACGTGAGGAACCTTTATCTGATCTCTTTCGACGAAAGGTGAGTTAGCCAGTCTCATATGGAGGTAGGAGTTTTTTCACCAGGAAACTTGGGTTTTTTATCCCCAGAAAAGGAAAACCAGACCCGTGAACACACATGGATTACAGTCATGAATACTGCCTTTAGGGGGGGGGGGGGGGTGTAGCAAGTAGTGATAAACCGGCTGCATTAAATTCGTTGTGAACCCTCATTATAAGACTCTACTTGTCCTAAAGGGATGAATGAGAAAAAGAGGATAGAATATCTACTAACTCTCCTCTTTACCCCTGTAAGTGTGGTTCTGCTAGGAGGCACATAGGCTGGGGCATCCACCTAATGAGATGCCTCCCTGAACCATCACACTACCACCACCATGTGTCCCTTTTATGGATATTTGAGGGGTGACGTTTTCCTGGTTCTCTCTCTCTCTCCAAATCCGAGCATGTTTTACCACTTTGCAGAGAAAATTAGGACATCTGTAAACAATCCTGACCCATTTCAAGTGTTTTCTCCTGTGGTGTGGAGATAGGTACACACTACAAGTTGTCTAGAATACAGACCATGTTCATAAAGCCTTCTATGCACTGTGGAATCAGATCCCAATGTCCCTGTGGCTAACATGAGGTCAGATCGTAACTGATTCAGAGTAGCACTTCTGTTTTGTGAGAAGATAATCAGAAATATTGGTCATTCACTACAGTTGTAGTCCATAGCCTTCCTTCACTGTATCTCCAGGATGATCTTTGTTGATTGACTGTTGGAATTGGTTCCACAGTCTATGAACCACAAAACAATTCACATACAATCATTTGGCTACATCCACCTGACTTTGGCTATCCTCTAGACCAGCGGTTCTCAATCTTTTACCACTTGTGTACTCCTTTTAAACCAATTTCTAAACCTCCCTGAACCATCACACTACCACCACCATGTGTCCCTTTTATGGATATTTGAGGGGTGACGTTTTCCTGGTTCTCTCTCTCTCTCCAAATCCGAGCATGTTTTACCACTTTGCAGAGAAAATTAGGACATCTGTAAACAATCCTGACCCATTTCAAGTGTTTTCTCCTGTGGTGTGGAGATAGGTACACACTACAAGTTGTCTAGAATACAGACCATGTTCATAAAGCCTTCTATGCACTGTGGAATCAGATCCCAATGTCCCTGTGGCTAACATGAGGTCAGATCGTAACTGATTCAGAGTAGCACTTCTGTTTTGTGAGAAGATAATCAGAAATATTGGTCATTCACTACAGTTGTAGTCCATAGCCTTCCTTCACTGTATCTCCAGGATGATCTTTGTTGATTGACTGTTGGAATTGGTTCCACAGTCTATGAACCACAAAACAATTCACATACAATCATTTGGCTACATCCACCTGACTTTGGCTATCCTCTAGACCAGCGGTTCTCAATCTTTTACCACTTGTGTACTCCTTTTAAACCCATTTCTATAAATTGTACCCCTTGTTTTTAAAATAGCTGTTTTTAGATACTGACACTTTTGTTCAGTGCCTATCTTAATATAATACACTTATACTCAGTCAATAACTGAACTAATAACACATCAATAACATCTAAAGTCAATAACACGTACCCCCAGGGGTACGCATACCACCGGTTGGAAACTGATGCTCTAGACTTACAATGGCTCGCCAACTGAATTCATTGGTGCAATTATGTCTTGCAGTCATATCCAAGAATTCTGCTATGACAGAATGTACTGCTCTTACTCAAGACATGAAATGGAAAACTACTCTGAAATACTGCTTTTATGCAATGGCTGACAATGGTATTTCTATATACCATTGTAAGTTGCACTCATTTGCATACGATAACCACACTCAGTATCACATTTTGTGCAATGTACCTGGCTTTAATATGATTTTTTTCCCTTTTCCTCCTGAGTGATCGCAATTTTTCTCTTTGTTCTTTAATTTATGGAAACCTGTGTATTTTGGCACCAACATATAATAAATGATGAATTATATAAACAGACAGCAAAAAAAAATATCACCAGTGAAATATGTAAATTATGTAGATGGAATTAGAGTGGACATATGCTTAGAATAGACAAAGGAAAGATTCCTTTTATCCAGGAGGGAAAAAAGAGAAGGCTTAAACTAACCTGACAAAGAGTGACAAAAAAAAAAAAAAAAAAAAAAAAAAAAAAAACCATTATCCCAGCCTTACCTTTGACAACACCCAAATCTCTAAGCAAGACTAGATTTTTCACTTTGGGATTACTTTAACATCAAGACTCCTGGCATAAACACATTACAACCATTCTCTAATTGATATCCAAAAAAAGTAGAATTCCTCTTTTATCAAGGCATTACATTAGTTTACTTCTGAACAGCTATTAACTCCGTAAAATTCACAAATATGTCCATCCAATTAGTACTGCTCAGATATCTGGAGGTGGTGTCCCCAAGAACTCTCTAATGATACTTGACGTAATGCAGAAGAGAGCAATCACATTGATAAAATACTCATCTCTTATCAACTCATTCCAACCACCCTCACATAGGTGTTTAGTACCTACAGCATGCAACGTCTATAAATATTTCCATAGTAAATGTTCATCAGAGCTAGCATCAGTAATCCCCTCTCCCTTTCTACCAAATCCATTGAATACACACAGCTGCCACTCAACACTCCTTCACAGTCCAACTCCATACTCTCAGAACAAGTTTCTCTTCCTTCATTCCTGCTGCTATACTCTGGAACAACATTCCTTTCCATGTGTTTCCCAAGTAATACAAGGCACAGGCCTTTAAATTCAATGTGAACAAGTTCCTCATTTCCAAATTCTCTTACCATATAAGGTACTAATGTACTACAGGTTGACCAACCAACCTCTCATGCATGGACCCCAACTTAGAAAAGGCAGGTGAAGAAGCAAGAAAATTTTCAAGGGAATGCTTAATCAACATCAAGAATAACTACACTCGGGTCTCTTTTTATGTGGATTTGAAGTTATGCAGTGCATGCCCACAGATACGACACCTTTCTACACTTCTGCGCATGTCAACAGAAGGAGAATCCATTCTGATAATAGGGTAATCCAGCATTTCCCAAACTTTTCCTACGACGGAAACACTTCACAAATCCTGAAATTTTGATGGAACACCTTGGTTATTTTGTAATGTATTCATTAATAATTAATTGTAAATTTAGATGATTTTTTATTATTAATTAATAATTGATCATTAATTATTAAATAATTAAATTTGGCCCAATGGAGGGAAAAAAGCACCGAAGAAAAGAAATTTCTTTGGAAATGAAAACTGCAATTTTAGATTTCTTAGCAAAAGGAGAGGGATCTACGGTGATTGGTAAACATTTTAATTTAGGCGAATCTACTATAAGAGCAATTAAAAATAATGAAGTCAGAATAGGAATCTGTCATTTCTGGCACAAAACAGTGAAAAAATTATCATTGTACTCAAGAGATGCTTTATTAAAAAACATGGAATGAGCGCGTGTAATTTGGATTGAAGAATTACCTCAAAGGGGAATTCCTATAAGTAGTTATTTAATTAAACAAAAAGCTCTTCAGTTTTATGAACAGATGAAGCAATCGGAGCCATCTACTTCCACTTCCGAGGCTGATAAAGAATTTTTGGCTAGCAAAGAATGGTAAACTGGGTTTTTAAAAAAGAATGCATTCATAACGTGAAGATTACAGGCGAGGTTGCAGCAGCAGATGAAAGTTTCAAGAGAGTTTGCAAGTAGTCCTAGAATATAGTACAAAAGTATTCACCAATACTTTTATAGTTTTTATACTATATTCGGCATGAAACTCTCTGATTCCAATCTTTGAGTTTCTTATTCGGTTTTAAAACAATGTGGGATCTAATATCCCCTTAATTTAAATAATGTTTATATCGCCGAAATGAGCCTGTCGGCTCTTTATATTTAAGTAACTTAATGGGTGCACCTTTTGGACAACTCATATAGCAGAGTATATACGTTCTTTTCGCTATACCCTTTGGTATTAATTTGGTCTAGCTACTCACTGATGAAGCCTCAAAAAAGGCTGAAACCGGTCTGGTGGGTAGTGACCTCCCACCATAATGTAATAACAGCATACATTTCCTAGGAAATGTGTTTTTACATTATGGAAAATACCAAGAATAGCGATCAGACCTTTACTCACCTTTGCAACGAGTTGCCTGTGTTTGTACTACGTTCTAGGATTACTTGCATTAGCTCATGCTAGTATTCACCGATACTTTTACAGTTTTTATACTATATTCGGCATGAAACTCTTTGATTCCAATCTTTGAGTTTCTTATTTGGTTTTAAAACAATGTGGGATCTAATATCCCCTTAATTTAAATAATGTATTAATATGTCGGTTTGGTTTCCATTCTTTGAGATTTGGCCCAAAAAAGCGGCTGCCCCAATTAACCGGAATCGACTATATATATATATATGTTAAAGATACCAAGCTATTTTAAACCTGGTTTTACTCCATTTCTTGGGAAATGGAGTAAAACCAGGTTTAAAATAGCTTGGTATCTTTAACATTTATTACTTGGGAAATGGAGTAAAACCAGGTTTAAAATAGCTTGGTATCTTCTTCATCATCATCATCAAATTCCTGCCATGTACCCACACGGGGTGTACAGGATATGATAGTACTACATGAAAAATTTACATCATTACTAACTTCCTATCTACAATTTTCCTCTAAATCAGTCTGTTACTTGTCAAGACTCCAACATTATCAGATCTTATATTTCTATTGTCTAAGGCACTTTGTACCGTATCAATCCACCTATATCTTGGTCTTCCTCTGGGTCGTTTTGCTGCCAACCTGTCAGAGAACACTTGTTTTGCTAATCTTTCCTCGCCCATTCTGTTTAGGTGACCATACCACCTGAGATTAGCTCTGCTAACGCATTCCTGGATGCAGACAATGTCAAGTTCTTTCCTAATATCCTCATTTTTAATATGATATTGCCATTGATGCCATCTGTTCACACCTATAATCTTTCTCAGGACTCTCATATCTGCGGTCTCTAGTCTTTGGTCAAGTGTTTTACTTCTGATCCAGCTCTCAGATCCATAAGTTAAAACTGGTTTGAACACTGTCTTGTATACAGCTAATTTAGTGTTCCGACTAATTTCACTCTTATTCCATATGAATTTATTCAATTGACTTTCCACCATACCACCCTTGCTGATTCTGTTGTCTATTTCTATATTTAATTTACCATCTTCAGTAAAATGTTTTGTGCCTAAGTAGCTGAAATGTTTTACTTGTTCCACAGGTTCTCCATTCACAACACAGTTGACATTTTCAATGATTTTGACTATTTTCATTGTCTTTGTATTTATATTGCTGACCTTCATACCATATCTATTACAACAGCTATTCAATTTAGTCAGAGAATCTTGCAGACTTGTTGCGGATTTATTTAGAAGTATAACATCATCCGCATAAAGCAAAGAGCTGATATTAACATCTCCAATTTTGATACCATGTTTAATATCACTTTCCTTCATAATGTGATCCATATAGATAATGAATAACAGAGGGGATAATGTACATCCTTGTCTCACACCAGATTTAACATTAAACCATCTTCCTGTACTTCCTTCAATTCTAACTGCTGACTTACAACTCAAATAAAGACTAAGTATTGCTTGATATAATGCCTCATTGACACCATATAACTGCAGCGTATTGAATAGCTTCTCTCTTGGCACCTTATCATATGCCTTTTCCAAATCGACAAAACTTAAATACAGATCTTTGTTATATTCCCATGCTTTCTCGACTATTTGTCGTAAAGTGAAGATCTGATCCTGACAGCCTCTGTTTAGCCTGAATCCAGCTTGTTCTTCACCAAGCTTTTCTTCCACAATTCTTCTCAACCGTTTCTCAAGTATACTTGCATAGAATTTGCCAGGAACACTCAGTAGGGAAATAGCTCTGTAATTCTCACATTCAGTTTTATTTCCCTTTTTACATATGGGTACTATGAGAGCTCTACTCCAATCATCAAGAATTCGTCCAGGCTTTCTGAACTATGCAGTGCAGCCACTGTAAGACTCTTATACCACCATACTTCAGCATTTCTGGTCGAATATCATCTACTCCAGCTGCCTTTCCACATTTCAAGCCTTTGATGGCTTTTTCTACTTCAAGTATGGATATGTATTCCTGCCTGCATGCCTGGTCAGTGTTTTTTACCACTGTGCTGTCATCACTGCTTGTTTCATTTAGTAGTTTTTCAAAGTAATTACTCCATACTTCAAGGATATCTTTTTCTCCAGTTTTCATGTCACCTTTATCATCTCTAATTCCTTTTACAGCACTCTTTCCTCCATTCCTAAGCTTCTTCAACAACCTCCAGAATATTTTGCCACCTTCTTGATATTTATTTTCTATATTCTTGCGAAAGTCCTCCCATGACTTTTGTTTAGCTAGTTTTACACAGTGTTTAGCATTCTTGCATTTGTCTCTATATTCTCTAAGAGCACAAGCTGACTTATTTGACAGGAACTTTTGATATGCTTTCTTCTTTTCCTTCACTGCCTCTTTAACTTCCTGTGTCTCCAGCAAGGAGTTCTGATATCTTGGTATCTTTAACATTTATTATAACCAAGGTAAAATACTTTCTACACACACACACACACACACACACACACACACACACACACACACACACACACACACACACACACAGACACACATAAATATATATATACCATTGGCCTGCTTTAGTTGACCACCAAATCCAATATGCAGTTTCACCAATGATGGTACACTACTTCCGTCCTCCAATTACCAACCATAAAAATGGTTATATAGACTGGATATTATTGCTGGATATAGGCCTCCCACTTAACTTTCCAATTTTGTCTGTCTTTAGCCAATGTCCACCATTTCATGTCAAACCTTTGTAGATCATCTCTCCACCTTGCTCTTTGACGACCTTTCCTTTTCTTAGTATCTACTAGGTGCTTAATTTTGTCCACCTTTCACCTAGAAGTCTACTAATATGATGAGCACATCTCCATTTACATGCTTTTTAACACTTCACAATATCTTCTACTCCAGTCATCTCTCTAATTCTGGTATTTCTTATTCTATCCCTTTAACTCTTAACCCTATACAAATCACAATCTGCCCATTAGTCAAATATTGCTCACACATGAGAGCAATGCCACTAAGAGGAACTCTCTAAAAATACTCAACTCAATATAGAAGAGAGCAATCAGACTGATTATTGACTTATTTCTTACTTATTCAATGCATACACTTTCAAACAGGTGTTTAGTTTTGCTGCATGCATCTTCTATAAATATTTCCATTGTAGATGTTTATCAGAACTAGCGTCCATAATTCCTTCCCACATCAAATCGACTAAAACATCTGCAGCTGTCACCCAATATCTCTTCAGAGTTCAACTCCAAAGCACAGAACAAGTTTCTCTTCCTCTTCTTTTAGTTTTTCTGCTACAGTACTCTAAAACAGCCTTTCCTTTTATGTATTTTGCAAAAGATACAATACAAAGGTCTTCAAATCAAACATGAATAAGTTCCTCCTTTGTCAAATCTCTATCCATTTACTGTACTAATGTGCTATAGGTTGGCAAAAACCTCTTGTGTATGGGTCCAACATAAAACTGCATGTGATTATGACAGGTTGACTGATAAAGCAGTTTTGAGGAGTGCTTGCTCTAGCATGTATATCTACATGGTAGAGGAATTAGCAATGCTTGAAAAGTGGTAAAAAGATATCAGAAGGAAGTTGGAAGAATAAAATATATGTGCATTTAATGAATGAATAAGACTGAAGAAAGAGTTGCATAAAAAGAACAAGATGGGATCAAATATTGAAAGAAAGGTGATGACCAGATCCCAGGGGCAGTATAAAAGGCAGGCTAGGAAAGAGAAAGCTACGAGGAAGATGAAATCAAACTAAGTAAAGCAGGCAAATACTAAAGACTTTTCCCCCTATCTGGCAAGTAAAAGGTTAAAAAAAATGACCACAGAAGAAAACCTTAGCGAGGTATACAAAGACAGCTAATAGTATGCATGCATGACATTTACTATCTGGGAGTGCTGAGTTGGCACTAGATGAAAGAATAGGAATAGATGAGTTGAAAGTATTTGGGCAAGAACATGATTTGAACACAACAGTAAAATGGGATGGGATATCATCAAATGTGCTAAATGAATGCACAGAGAAATGACAGGAGCATTAACTTATTCAACTTGAGTCTCAACATACAATTCCTAATGAGCAGAAGGGAGTAGCTAAGATATACAGCTGTCCTTGTTGGCCTGGTGGTTAGCAAATTCCCCTCTCCAACCAACAGGTTGTGAGTTTAAACCTGCTATGGGAATAATAAAATTAGTTTAATCCTTTATCCAAGTGTGAGCAAACAAAGTTTGCGCCTGAGAGTATCCTCAGGACTGGGGTAAGGTTTGTTTGCTCACACTTGGATAAAGGATTAAACTAATTTTATTATACTCTAGAATATTTTGCTGCCTTCTTGATTTTCAATGTTCTTACAAAGTCTTCTCATCACTTTGGTTTGCTAATTTTACACAGTGCTTCACTTTCTTACATATTTCTCTGTATTCTCTAAGAGTACAAGCTGGCTTACTTGCCAGGAACTTTCCATATGCTTATTTCTTTTCCTTGACTACCTCTTTAAGTTCCTAAGTCCACCATGAAGTTTTTTTCTATCCTTACAGTCAAGCTCAACATGAATCAATGAATATTTTCTTCAAGATTTGCCAATGAATCTCCAAGGTTTGGTTCTTGTTTTCAAACTCTTTCATTTTTTCTTCAATGATGTCTGTGTATTTGAGTCTACAGTTCACCTCTGAAGCCTGCTCAACTTTGATTTGTTTTAAAACTTTCTTACACATGCTTCTTTTCAACATGAAATTAAATTTCATCCTGTTGAAAATGAGATAGCGATTACTTCCTATTTCAAATTCTCTGTATAATCTTGTGTTCTGAAACCAGTGGGAAAGTATCACTATCAACTATAACATAGTCAATGAGACTATGTTATAGTCTCATTGACTTTTCAAGAAATAAGAAAAGATGCTTATTTCTTGCATCTTTTCTCCATGTTCCAACATAAAAATTTGCACAATGAACTTGTGCACATTTTTATGTTGGAACATGGTAGTATTAGAAATAACTAATCCATGTTTCTGAACAGAAATTCAGCAGGCATTTACCATTATTATTAGTTTTGTGCTTCTCTCCAAATTTTTCAAAAACATTCCTATTTTGTGAATGATGCAAAAGTATAAAGGGTGATAATGGGTATTTTTGATATGGAATTCTTGCAAGAATATCAGAACCAACTGGTTCTATGTAAATGACAATGATTGTCAGTAAGGTTATGCATTTTGGGCTCAGGATAATGCAGGCAGAGTATTACATTAATGGTAATTTGCTACAAGTGATTAATAAAGCTAAAGACATGGGGATGATAGTAAACAGTTAAAGTTTGGGGACCACTTTGGTAATGTGGTTGTCACTACATCAGATAGCTGCAATGTTGAAGAGGACACTAACCTGCAGGAAAAGGAAGTTATTCTTCCAATGTACAAAGCTTTGATAAGACCATATAATGAATACTGTGCTCATATATGGCCACCTAGGTTCAGAGGAGGCAGCTGAAAAGATCCAGTAGAATGCCAAGGTAACATTTGATATGAAATTGTGCATGAGGACACTAAGTGAATTTGGTTTTCAAAGACTAAAGTAACAGATGGACAACTTGGGGCCATCCATGGAAACGGAGGATATGGTAAGGAATTATACGAAGTGAGTGTGTTGAATGGGTTAATAGGATATGTTGTGAATGCATCTTTGATGAATATTTTTAAAGAAAGATGCAACAGGTATTTTTGCATGATATGCCCTGGAGGAGCATGCATAGGAACAATATCTGTATGCATGTGATTCATTTCCTATTCTGATTTTTCAGTCAAAAAGAAAGCACTAATTTTACTCTCTCTCTCTCTTTTTTTTTTAATCAGCAGCTGTTGAGGTTTCCAACACAATCCATCTTTTCTTTTTATGTTTATGCAAGTAGTTATTTAGAAGTATTTCATCTTTTATTCTTCATCTCAGTAAGACAATTAATTATACTGATATGCATATTTGTAATTCTGCTAGCCCCCCCCACCCCCCATTGATGCTTCTTACGCTGATAGTACTAAATCTTCAATTCACGTGAGTCTGAGATTATTCCAGTAGTTTTCACTGTTTACTTTGGTTTCCCAAAAAAAACATCTGGTTCTAGTTAATGTTCCAGATAGCTTGACATCTGATGTTTTTTCCATGAATATCTGTGTGTAGGTTAAGCCAATAGGAATTACAACGTGATTCATTTTATCCTTTTAGACATCTAGAAACATCCCATGATTGGACATAGGAATTGGAAATACCAGCTGGCTCTCTGCATTCCTTACAAGCTATGTGGAAGTTTCTTTCCAGTTATCTTTTGTTGTTTAAGAGATACTTGTGCCATGAGAGTTTTTTTTTTTTTTTTTAAATAGCTAATGATTAATATTGCAATATTTCTTCAGTTATACCATTGCACTGTTTTATGTACAACATCACACAGCTCTTATTTTTCAAATCAATTCATTGTTCGTGTTCTACTTTGTAATTAACTACTGTCACCACTGATGATCAGCTGTAATATTCACGCTGAAACATATGGCCTTAAATAAACAGTATTACTTATTCCTTACATTTTTCATTAAAAAATTTCAGTTATTTAGTTTTGTCCTTGAGTGAAGAAGAAGAGGTCATATTCCAAATTCAAAGCCTTTCCAAAAATTGGAAAATTCCTCAGAGCACTTAAATGAAGAATACAAAACAACGAAATTAATAGTATAAAATTTTATTGCATTAATATTCAGCTTGTACTTAATATTTTGACAGAAAATTTGATCCATAAGTAAAGGAAAATTTTATTCATATGACTCAAACCACTGGAGATAAGATTACCAAGAAACTACTTATCCACATAAAGTTAAGTTATGATCACAGTAATCATTTTGTGGTACATACTCTTAACCATTGTGCTGACCCTGACATGTTTATCTGTCAATAAATACATGATATGTGAAGTCTCCATTGAAATAACATGGATCTAAAGCATAAATTAGTTGATATATTTTGTCCATACAGTTGTTTGAATGTTTAAGGGAAGGAATACCAGATATTATGACAGTTTAATATAATTAATACTTATTTTTATTTTATTTTTGGAACTAGTTTTTGACAAAAAAACTTTCTTCAAAATGGTCTATAATTTTTTTTCAGGTCTCTGATTAGATCACTTCCATTCTAGGTAGCTAAAACAACTCCTGACTGCATCAAACATATATAACATCTTGATCTTACTATGGGTTTCTTTCTTGCCATTTTTTGCTTCAAAAACTTGCTTTTCCCAGGCTTTCATTTTACATTCTGTTCAAGTGATCATGCGATTTTAGACATAAATAATGTCCAATTAATAATTTAATGTTAAGATGTTGGTGCATGTGCAAGCATGAGTTGATGTAATAGGGCTTTAAAACAACAGCAGTTTTTCAAAGACATTTAAGCACTTCAATTTACCTCTTCACTTCATTTATTTCTTTACATTAACCAACTAAAAACAAGAATGATGAGTTTTTTAGATCTCATCGTTCTTATTTTGAAATGTTAATTATTAAATCTAATGAAAATGCCATTTAATTTTGAAATAATGTTGTCTCTCTCTGCAGTTTAAAGAGGCATATGGAATTATTTTATAAATTGTTGGATTTACTTCTCAGTAATCAATTCACTCTTATTTTAGTTAATAAATTTTAGATTATCAAAAGCAAAAATAATTACATTTATTTTTGTATAAATATGTCGTCTTATTAAACTAACTGAATAGTATGTCCTAAAACTGATTTATGATATATTTATTGATTTATTATTAACATATTTAAAACTACATTTGAACATTTCATTAATACAATAAAATGACTAATTCCTATACACAAAAAAATTACCTTCAATTATATCATCTGCTGAAGGCTGGTTATTGGACTTGATTTTCTGTAAAAGCTGCCTCCATTCTTGTGAGTCTTTTGGTCCTACAACACCCATGTGCTTAGCAGCAAAATGTTTTACTATTGCTAACAGGGGACTGCTACTTACTTCAGAAAGAGACACAAACTGATGGCATACCCAGAGTAATCGAGATGCAATTGGATTTGTTACCACGTCTGCTCCATGCTGTTAAAACAAATTAACTAAATGAGAATAAAAAAGCATATACAACATAAAGCAAAACAAAAGAGAATAATAAATAAAAAAAACTGAAAACTACTTACATAATAATTTAAAAATTGTGCAAGAGGACAAAAATCAATAGACTACTTTATAATGAATGAATGAATAAGCAACATTCTTCTTCCTAGATGTTAGTTAGGAGAGGTTGATTGATTGATTAGCAGTTTACTGGGGAAAAAGCAGCAAAGGTCATGTTGTGTCAAATTTTATGGCATTATGGCAGTACTCAAAGTAATAATAAACAGTAATAAAGAGATAAATTAGTAAATACGTGTTAACAAAAAACAAATTATAAAAATTGAGTTAAGCAATCACTATCTACATATAAATAGAATTTATAATCATGTGTTTGTGTAAATTAATTATTTTTAAAACATTAAAAAACTTCATACAATTTGTCTGAGTGTGTTAAGATCTGCCTGAGTGTACATGACTCATGGCTAGAGCAGTAAAAATTTTCATTATTTTCTTGAGTGGAGTGATAGCAATCCACCAGAAAACATGATAAATAGTGAAATGTATGTTGCATTGTTCACCCATAGGTAGGCCATCAGTAACAATATGGAAGATAATTGTGACCAATATGGAGTCTATCAAGAACAACTTCCTCTCTTCTGTTATTATTTTTGTTTCTCACTGACTTGATGACTAATACTGAATTTCAGACTTGATCTCAAATAATATCACTGGATAATTAGCTTTGATCTGATATACTGTCTTTAGTTCAGCACATGGGACAAATATGTAGAAAAAGTACGAACTGATCTAGAAGTCTCATTTCCCTCAGTTCCAATGTGGCTGGGTATCCAGCACAACTAAACAACAAAATTAAGGATCTCCATTTTATACAACAGCTGTAGAACCTGAAAAGCACTGGATGTGAATTGAACACAGGATAGGAGATGGCATGTAAATAACTTGATGAGTCTGTATGAATCATACACTTTTGATAACAGTTTTCTTTTTATATGCACAAGTGCAAAACTGCATACAACTCTGCTGTATAATTACTACAATCAAGTGGCATCAGGTTAGGAGAGGATTAGATCATTATTTAGTACCAGAATAATTAAGATTTCCACGAAATTGGTTAAAATTAAAAAAAAAAAAGTATAAAAGTCTAGGGAAATATAAAAGATACCATAAAAATAAAATAAAAAACTAACCTTTAAAAATTACAAAGTAATAAAAAACAAGAAGATGAAATTGAATATAAAAAAGAAGAATAGTAATAGCCAAAAGAAAAACTAGAAAGAAACACAGATAGCTTATAATACATGGAAAATTATACATACGCAGTAAGACCGAATACCTATAAAATACTTAAACACATGAATGAAGATATAAAAGAAAGTGCAAATGTAAGTGATGAAGTAGATTTAATGGAATTCTTGGATTACTTTACACATCTCTGGAGACAATATTAACATTAAAAAAATTACACTAAAAACTTACAAAATATTTAGATGACATAATAACAGTGAAAGAATTAAAGAATAACTTAAAATAAAAAAAAAAAAAAGGGTAAATCAGCAGGAGAAGATGGGATAAACTGTGATGAACTGTATAAATTTGCTACAAGAGACTTTCATCAAGTTCATTTTTAAATAATAATAAAAAAAAAAAAAAAAAATATATATATATATATATATATATATATACAAGTGAAGAAATATAAACAGAACAGAATTACAATCATCATCATCATCATCATCAAATTCCTGCCATGTACCCTCAAGGGGTGTACAGGATATGACAGTACTACATGAAAAAATTACATCATTACTAACTTCCTATCTACAATTTTCCTCCAAATCAGTCTGTTAATTGTCAAGACTTCAACATTATCAGATCTTATATTTCTATCGTCTAAGGCACTTTGTACCGTATCAATCCACCTATATCTTGGTCTTCCTCTGGGTCGTTTTCCTGCCAACCTGGCAGAGAACACTTGTTTTGCTAATCTTTCCTCTCCCATTCTATTTAAGTGACCATACCATCTGAGATTAGCTCTGCTAACGCATTCCTGGATGCTGACAATGTCAAGTTCTTTCCTAATATCCTCATTTTTAATATGATATTGCCATTGATGCCATCTGTTCACGCCTCTAATCTTTCTCAGAACTCTCATATCTGCGGTCTCTAGTCTTTGGTCAAGTGTTTTACTTCTGACCCAGCTCTCAGATCCATAAGTTAAAATTGGTTTGAACACAGTCTTGTATACAGCTAATTTAGTGTTCCGACTAATTTCTTTCTTATTCCATATGAATTTATTCAATTGACTTCCCACGATACCAGCTTTGCTGATTCTGTTGTCTATTTCTATATTTAGTTTACCATCTTCAGTAAAAATTGTGCCTAAGTAGCTGAAATGTTTTACTTGTTCCACAGGTTCTCCATTCACAACACAGTTGACATTTTCAATGATTCTGCCTATTTTCATTGTCTTTGTCTTTTTATTGCTGACCTTCATACCATATCTATTACAACAGCTATTCAATTTAGTCAGAGAATCTTGCAGACTTGTAGCGGATTTATTTAGAAGTATAACATCATCCGCATAAAGCAAAGAGCTGACATTAACATCTCCAATTTTGATATCAGGTTTAATACCACATTCCTTCATAATGTGATCCATATAGATAATGAATAACAGAGGGGATAATGTACATCCTTGTCTCACACCAGATTTAACATTAAACCATCTTCCTGTACTTCTTTCAATTCTAACTGCTGACTCACAACTCAAATAAAGACTGAGTATTGCTTGATATAATGCCCCATTGACACCATATAACTGCAGCGTATTGAATAGCTTCTCTCTTGGCACCTTGTCATATGCCTTTTCCAAATCGACAAAACTTAAATACAGATCTTTGTTATATTCCCATGCTTTCTCGACTATTTGTCGTAAAGTGAAGATCTGATCCTGACAGCCTCTATTTGGCCTGAATCCAGCTTGTTCTTCACCAAGCTTTTCTTCCACAATTCTTCTCAACCGTTTCTCAAGTATACTTGCATAGATCTTGCCAGGAACACTCAGTAGGGAAATACCTCTGTAATTCTCACATTCAGTTTTATTTCCCTTTTTATATATGGGTACTATGAGAGCTCTACTCCAATCATCGGGAATTCGTCCCTCTGTCCAGGCTTTCTGAACTATGCAGTGCAGCCACTGTAAGACTCTTATACCACCATACTTCAGCATTTCTGGTCGAATATCATCTACTCCTGCTGCCTTTCCACATTTCAAGCCTTTGATGGCTTTTTCTACTTCAAGTATGGATATGTATTCCTGACTGCATGCCTGGTCAGTGTTTTTTATCACTGTGCTGTCATCACTGCTTGTTTCATTTAGCAGTTTTTCAAAGTAATTACTCCATACTTCAAGGATATCTTTTTCTCCTGTTTTCATTTCACCTTTATCATCTCTAATTCCTTTTACAGCACTCTTTCCTCCATTCCTAAGCTTCTTCAACAACCTCCAGAATATTTTGCCACCTTCTTGATATTTATTTTCTATATTCTTGCCAAAGTCCTCCCATGACTTTTGTTTAGCTAGTTTTACACACTGTTTAGCTTTCTTACATTTGTCTCTGTATTCTGTAAGAGTAAAAGCTGACTTATTTGCCAGGAACTTTTGATATGCTTTCTTCTTTTCCTTCACTGCCTCTTTAACTTCCTGTGTCCACCAGGGAGTTCTGATTTTTTTATCTTTGCACACAACCTCACCACATGCCTCTCTGGCAGAATCAGTCAATGTTTCCTTCAGAGTTTGCCAATGAATCTCCAAGGTTTGATTCCTGTTCTCAAACTCTTTCATTTTCTTTTCAATAATATTTCTGTATTTTAGTCTACAGTTTACATCTGAGAGCTGCTCAACTTTTATTCGCTTTAAAACTTTCTTACATGTTATTCTTTTCAATATGAAATTCAATTTTATCCTGCTCAAGACTAAATAGTGATCACTTCCAATTTCAAATCCTCTGTACACTCTGGTGTCCTGCACCAGGGAGAAAACATCACTATCAACAATAACATAGTCAATGAGACTTTTCTTATTCCTAGCCTCTTCTCTCCATGTGAATTTGTGCACATTTTTATGTTGGAACATGGTGTTAGTAATAACCAGTCCATGTCCTGAGCAGAAATCCAACAGATATTTGCCATTATTATTAGCTTTGCTCTTTTCTCCAAATTTTCCCAAAATATTTTTGTATGTCTCACAATCATTTCCTACTCTACTATTTAGATCCCCAACAAGGACCAACTTTTCATTTTTCATTGTGTCAGTTGCTTTTTCTAAAGCCTCAAAAAATTCCTCCACTTCTACCTTAGTAGAACCTTCTGTGGGACCATAGCCACAAATAAGTCTCATTGTCCAGTTCCCCATTCTCATATTTGCCCACATTACTCTACTTGAGACTGACTGCCATTCAAGAAGATTAGCCTCGTATTTTGTGTTGAATACTATGGCTACTCCTTCTTTTCCTTGATTGTTATTGCCTGAATATAACATTTTGTATTTATTGCTCAGAAAGATCTCACCAGTTTTGGTCTTTTTTGTTTCAGTCACCCCTATTATGTCGATCTGGTACTTATCTAATTCCTCAGCTAGCTCCATTTCTTTGCCATTCAGGCTTCTTACGTTGATAGTACCGATCTTTAACTCTGGTGATGTTGAGTTGGGGTTTGTTTTCAGATTTGTTCCAGTAGCTGACTTTTCGCTGTTCGCCCTGGTTCCCTGGCGAAAACAACGGGGGCCTTGTTTAACCGGGCGACGCCCCAGCCGGCATGAAATTTTGTCATGTTGTACCATCATTTTTTATTTTGGTTTAACCAATAAGAATACAATTTGGTCGGCTAAATCCCAAATTGCCAGCCCATCCTCGTTCGTTCAGTATCAAAGTAGATACCCAACAGGGTGCACCACGAGAAGGTGAGGATTGGACATTAGGTCAGAAGCCCTGGTCGGTTCTCTGCATTCCTTTAAAGGCTATGTGGAGGTCTCCTCTCAGTTATACAGCTTTGACCCTTAAGCACCCCTTGAATTACAAGTATAACAATATCATTCATTCGTTTTGTTTAAAACTACTTACAGAAAATAGCTTTTAATTTTTCAGGAAATGAGAACATATACTAGAATATTAATTATAAAATCTTTAATTAATGCTTTCCTATATTTGGGCAATGTTACATTGCCATCATCAAAGATCACAAAAAACAATAATATGTGCACACAGGCACTAACACTGAGCAAATGAGGCTGAATTAAGGCAATAGAAGTTAGGCCTAGAGTCCTAAACGGTGCCCACTAGTGGACTAAATTGGGCCATTGGACTGGCGATCTTAAAATGTATGCTTCTACAAGAATTACTCATAGAAAAAAAAAAGACAGAATTTAATTTTGAAACTGTTTACAGATTATGAAAAACATTTGATAAAGTAAAAAGACAGTTTGTTTTACTTTAACAAGGTAGTTGTTTCCATAATTTTTGAAGATGTATTCTGATCACTATGTAAGCATGAAGGAAAATACACAGTTTGATTTATTTGAATTTATGGCTGAAGCAACTCATAGGAGGTTGTATAAAGCTGGTTTGTTTGCCTGCTTTACAGGATGAAAAATCCAAGTTTCTGGGAGAGAAACTCTAATAAAGGTTACTATTAAACATCAAAAAGAATATTAAAAAAAATATTGGTACATGCCTAGTTCAAATAAATAAATTAAATAAAAAGTTTTGATTGAAAAGTATATTTTAAAATTGTATGACAATCCTTCATTTCATCAAGCATCCTGACCTCATGAAGATATGTAGCATGAAATGACTTGAAGAATAATGTGATAGATAAAATTTATAAAAGTTACACATAGCCAATTAATTTTGTTGTCAAGAATATTATCAAACATACATATATATTGCAATTTTACTCTATAACATTCTTAATTTTAATTGAGCTAAATATAATTTTGGAAGATGCTTTCTCAAATGTTCCTATGTGCATTTATCCCTGATTTTGCATTTAATTTAAAATTCACTTGTTCTCAGTTTTAAATATGCTGCAATGTGGAACTAAAGATTATCATCTGAGATTGCAATTTATTGGTTGATATTCTCTTCTGTCAAGATGGGTTGAGTACTTCATGGGTCCATCTTTTCCACTCTTCTCTTAATAAAGTCTTTCTTGAAAGATCTTGAAGGCTGTTTTCTATTGAAAGGTCTGCTAATCTCTGTATTACAAAAATTGCATCAACTGTGCCTCTGCCACTTCTGAAGCCCATTCGTTCCTCTTATAAGATTTATTCATAGATAGATTTAATTTGGTTTTGTATAATACGGATGAAAATCTTGCAAGCATGATTAAGTAGAGAGATAGGCCTATAGTTAACATACAATTTTTTGTCACCTTTTTCATGCAATGGAATTATTTCTGATATCTTCCAATCTTTAGGAATTTTCTCTTCAATAATTATTTGTTTAAATAGTTTTCCTAGGTAATTTATGACTCTTTCTCTGCATTCTTTCTATAATTCTTTGGGTATATCATAAAAACCAGTAGTTTTCTCCTCTTTCATTTTGTTGAGTGCTTTATACATTTCTTCATCAAGAATTTTTGGTGGATCTATGGAGCTTATGTTAGGTTCTGGTAAATGGTTTGTGTATTTTTTGCAAAGTTTACAGTGAAATATTTGTACCATATTTTCTTCATTTCATCTTTGTTTCCTGTAATTTTTCCATTCTAATGTATTAGTGCGATTGTTTTAGGGACACAGGTTTTAGATATTTCCTCTATTGTTCTGAAAATAGTCTTTAAATCATGTTTTTTATTGGATTCTTCACATTGCTTGGCTTTTTCTTCAAGAATTCTTCTTTTCGTTATTTACATTTTAAATCCATTTCCTTTTTATTTAAAATGTAGGTAATCCTGTTTTCTGTTGAGTTTTCTTTTGTGATTTTTAGTTTCATTTCTCTTCTTTTAGCAATCAGGTTCAGAATTTCATCAATCATTTACTCGTTATTGGTCCTAACGGAATGACCAAGGGCTTCAGTTGCTGATTTTAAAATATGAGGGTGGTCTGAAAAGTTCTCGGCCTCGACCATACATGGCAACACTATCGGCATGATTTTTTTTTTTCCTAAGTTGGTACATCTGTCATAAGCATCCATGTGAAATTGCAAGTCATTCTATCAAGTAGTTTGTTTTATACAGCTGTCTGAAGCAAAAGTGTTGTCTGTATCCCTTGAAATGGATAAAATTGAGTATCGTGCGGTCATAAAATTCTTTGTAAAAGAAGGTTTAATGCCAAAAGAAATTAATTCGAAGTTCATAAAAGTTTATGGGCACTCTTCTCAATCGTTTTCCACAATTAAGAAATGGGCTGCCGAGTTTAAACATGGCCGTACCAGCCTTGAAGATGATCCACGTGAGGGACGTCCAAAAAGTGTTACACCACCAGAAATCATTGATCAAGTGCACAATATGGTATTGGATGAGCGGTGAGTCAAAGTGCATGAAATTGCTGAGACTATAGGCATTTCAAGAGGACAAGTAGTATATATTTTGCAAGAAGAATTGCAAATGAAAAAACTTTGCACAAGATGGGTGCCTTGCTTGCTCACAGCAGATCCAAAACGCACTTGCATGAAAATCTCTGAACAGTGCTTGGAGCGTTTTAACAAGAATAAAACTGATTTTGTATGCTGATTCACCATGACAGAACTTGGTTCCATCAGCAAGAAAGGTCATGGTATCGGTGTTTTGGGATGCTAAAGACATTTTGTTTATTAATTATCTTGAAAAGGGTAAAACAATAACCGGGGAATATTATTCCAATCTTTTAACCAGACTAGACGAAAAAATTCGTGAGAAAAGACCCGGTTTGCAGAAGAAAAAATCATCTTTCATCAGGACAATGCACCTGGCCACAAAGGTGTTTTGCAATAGGAAAATTAAGGTATCTGCACTATGAATTATTGGACCATCCACCCTATTCCCCAGATTTAGCTACCTCTGACTTCTATCTCTTCCCAAAACTAAAACTCTTCCTTACTGGTCAGCGTTTTTCTTTGAATCCAGTTGTAGAGGGGTATTTTGCAGATCATGCTGAGAACCACTACAGGGATGGGATAATGGCACTGGAGCATTGCTGGAATAAATGTATTAGTCTTAAGGGAGATTATATTGAAATTTTAGGCCGAGAACTTTTCAGACCACCTTGTACTCTCTTTTCTTTTTCCCATAACTTTTCTATATTTTCTGTTTGATTGTCATTGAGATTTTCTTCTAAAAGTTTGATATATTCTTTTTTATGATTTTAGTTTTAAAACATCTATTCTTTTAGGTTGTGGAGGTGATTTTATGATTTTAAATTTTAATTTTACTGTTAAAAGTTCATAGTCCATATGCTTCTTAGGGTTTTTACGTTATTGATTGAAGATTTCCATTTTTTATTTATTATTATATCTATACAGTTTTTAACTTCTCCATTTGGGGATGTCCAGGTATATTTAATTATTTCTTAAACCTGTAACTGCCTTGGCTTGCATTACTTAAATGACAAACTCTGTTCAAGAGAACTATATATTTGTCTTTTTATTAGCCCTTTTGATTAGGGTTTCAATGGCTTGATGACTATTTTGAACTGTTTTCTCTTAAAGTTTCTGCCAATAATTTCAAATAGCTGTTACACCAGTGAAACCTTAATCAAAAAGGTCAACCAGGTGTTGAAAAATAAACTGACCAAACACTTCATACAAATATTAAGAATCAATCTACTACTATTTTTTGCATTTTGTCAGATACTAACAACATACAAAAAAAAAAAAAAATAAATAAATAAATAACAGACCAAAACTGAATCATAAGCGTTATACAGATACACATAAGTGTTATACTCTATACAATTTAGCCTATATAATACAACAGCATCAAGATCAAGAATATATCTTAATGTAAACCCAATAAATGATTTAACAGAGTTGTTAATCCCATGTATCTATTCTGCAATGTCTGTGATTCTCTAAACAGTTTGGCTGTTTGAGGAAAAAATCTGAGTTTTCCAGAAACTACAAATTTCTCCACATCACCTCCATTTTAAAGCACTGTCTGCTATATAACAATATGAAGAATTCAACATCTTTTCGTACCTGAGTACACTTTTATTTAGCTCTATTAATTACTTAATATCACGATTTTTTTTTTTTTTTATTTCTTTTGCTTTCTTAATATTAGCTCAGCTAACGCCTTTTATTCCCGTAAAGGGAGTAGGCGAGGCCGTTTAGCCCTATCTAACTTTTGGAGACTGAGTGGGCAGTTCAATTTCCACTGGCAGCCAATCAGAGATAGCTGGCCCACGGCTATCACTAATTAAGCGGCACGCAGTGAAGAGAGAGGGCTCAACAAGTGCAGCCATCTCGTGGTCCCTAACACAATATATTTAATGTCTGAAATAATGGGGGTTCTACGGTCGATTTTCTTGAGTTTCCGGGACAAAAATCCACTTGCCCGTGCCAGAGATCGACTAACTTGGGAACCGGTCGAAAAAAGGCTTAGAAAAATTTCCTCTAGTCAACGACTAGATTCGAAACAAAGTCTTCCTTCATGTGGTCATGCACTGTGGTGTGCAAACGCCACATCCACCAAGCTACAGAGGCTCTCTTAATATTAGACTACTAAATAATTTTTGAACAGTTATTACCTTACAATATTATACAAAATAAATAAATAAATAAATAAAAATAATAATAAAATAATTAAAATGAATATATAAATTTATAGGTGCTGATCTATTGTTGGATTCAAACTCTATTTCACAAAAATGGACTTTTGTTCATTGCAAAACAATCAAATAACTAGGAAAAAAAGCAATATGGCTGTTGGACTACAGTTGATCTCAGAATAACAGTCATCCAAATTTCAACAAATTAATGCAATTCCATTGCTGAGATTATGAAATTCTTTATTGCTAATGATGACTGCAAAAATAGCCTCTGAGATCTGTAATGATCTCAATGTAACAAAATATGTAGTACCGGTTGTTTCCTTCCATTTAATCCAGTGAAGGGGAATCCAACATACGGTCCAATAATTTCAGCTTATCATAATGATGGTAGCATATGCATTTCTTATGTTCTTTGAAACAGATATTAAATCCTGTCTATCCAATGCAGGCCAAGTTGCAGGTACTTGTATACTCCTCAAAGCGTCAAATGATTGAATTTGTTCTGAGGAGAATAGATAAAGATTGCTAGTTAGATGTCTTCATGATTAGCCTAGTGGCTATGTGCTTCGCAACCATATGCCTGGGAAAGGAGTGTCCTACGTTCAATTCCTGTTGAGTACGTGAGGAGTTTAAGGATCTTCCTTAGCCATAGCCAAGTTAGCTGGTCTTGGGAGTGGACAGCAGAGTTTTTCATCCCACAAGCAGGCAAACCGATCCCATGAACGCACATGGATTACAGTCAGGAATACTTAAGTCCCAGCCATAGGCCTGATTTGTCAGCTATGCCGGTCCTGAGCCCGGATAAAAGGGGGGAGGGAATTGAGATGGTGTGTACTTCCCTGTAAAAAGGGCCTCATGGTCGTTGTATCATAAATAGCTAACTAACTAACTAGTTTGATATGCAGTTTAATGGTGGTGTGAATATCACTAATAAGGCCATTTTACATGTAGTCTGGCTATAAGAAATGGAAATAGTATTGCTACACCCTTGTATATCACAGGAAGTAGAATTTTACAGGGACTGTAGCTGCTTGTTAAAGTGTGGCACAGATAACCGAGGTCAGTGGTAAGTTGCAATTTTGAAGTTACGACAAAAGCAATTAAGACTGTGAAACCAGTATGAATTGTATGTATTGTAGTCTTCTCTTCAGTTTGCTTGTTTTGCAGGATTAAAAATCCTGCCACTCTCCATGAGACTGGCTAACTCATCTTATGAAGAAAACCCTTAGAAAAGTTCTTTGTGCCCCAGATGAGATTCAAACCCAGGATTTTCCAACCAAAGAGCATCATCAATACTGACTTAGCTACAGAAGCTCTCAGTGATAAACAGTTGCAGCATTGGAATAAATAACCCTGGTGTTGTGTTAGAGTTTAAGAATACATACTGCCAGAATGAGTAAAGAAAGTAAAATGATGTGATTATTTGTGCATCCTCCAGTAATGTTGGCTTTCTATGTTAAGGACACTGAGCCATTTGACATGTGACTAATGCTAGCAGAAAGGTGCACAGTTATTTAATGCTTTTCCTTCAGTAAAGCATGTTTTTGGATACTACCTGTTTAAATGCATCTGGATAATGGGATGGATAGCACACAGATATGGGTTTTAGTGTATCTATCTATCTATCTATGTTGAGGACTTTGATCTGAGTGTTCTCTGCAGAAATTGTTTACAGGGGGAGTGTGAGGGATAATGGCGACCATAGCAGTTCCTGTTACTCGTTTCTATATTTTCCCTTTCATTGAAAAATAACAAGCATGGACAGTAAATTTCAATAATTTTTAAATGAGGGATCTTTACCTATAATCTGGAAGAACAGCCTCCATAGCTCAGTCGGTATAGACGAAGCTCTCTAGTCCTTACATCCATGACGTGAGGAACCTTTATCTGATCTCTTTCGACTAAAGGTGAGTTAGCCAGTCTCATACAGAGGTAGAGACTGGCTTCACTTGGAAACTCAGAATTTTTTGTCTTCCTCAGAACAGGCAAACCAGCATGTGAATACACATGGATCTACAGTCATAAAATACATACTTAATTCCTCATTAGGAGGGCTCAATCAGTCCTAAGAGACAGTGGAGGAAGGAGGGAACCCTACGAATAAAATAAAATTTGATAAGTAGTATGATCCTTTAAGAGGATTATGCATTTTTCTTTTCTTTCTCTCTCTCTCCCCTTCCTTTTTGATTCATTATGGCAGCAGCATTCTCTTATCTAATATAATTTTGTTGTATAGATTTATAAGAAAAGAGTAATTATTCTTCTTAAAATTTACCAGAGCCCTCAACAAGCCCTAACCATGTTCAGAAATCACTGAAACATCAACTGAAAACAAAATAAAGCAAAAAAAAAAAAAACATCAGAGGCAGCAATAAACATACCAATCTTTTTAATACTATACTCAACTGAAAAACATCCACTTTGAAATTTAGGAAGCTGTCAACCCTTCTTCATCCAGAAGGGTTTGCAGGATCTTCAAAATCTGTGATGAAACTTCATTTGGAGTTTCATCACAGATTGAATTGGCATAACCAATTATGGTTAGCCACAAAACTTTTAAACTTTTCTAGAGGCATAGTATCAGAATGGGACCTTCTCGATGTTCCTGATGAGGAATCTGCTCTGAACTGAAGGGCGAAGGAATGATAGCCATAAGGAGAATCCTCATATAGGGATGGGCACCTGGTTCCCACCAGGAACATCATCCTTACTATCAACACATCAAAACAATCAACATCTGACAAAGCAGATTATCTCAGGTGTCCAGTAAGGCTCTACATCCTGAACTCTTCCCACTGTGCTAAATGTCAGAATTATGGTCATGATCGAACTGCCTGACATGGTTCTGCCATCTGTGCCCAGTGTGGCAGTAAAGATAATGAGAATGATGACTGCAGGGGCAAAAAATTAAAATTCCCTAATTGTGAGGGAGAACACCCAGCATACCGCTGAGCATGTTAAAGGCGGAAGAATGAAAAAAAAGGTTCTAAAAAATAAAAACTAGGCATGGGCATTAATTAAGAATTGAGGAAACATTATACTACAAAAGTATCAATATCTAGTAGTAAACTCTCCTAACACTGAGAAGGAAACTTTTTTTTTTTTTACTAGCAAAATACATAAATTTAATAGTTAATATTTAAAATTGGACATTCAAATTCCTTATAAATATAAACTTCTGTGGAATTCTGATGTTAATTCCAACAATAGTTAATTCCTTAATTCCAAAATGGTAATCCTAATTGGAACTCATCATAATTCAAAATATTTGCATTTAATTTTATGAGGATGTGCTGAAAAGTTGTGATAATCACCATGAAGGAATTGAAGTAGAACCATGTGACTCACACATTATTCCATATTCCCTACAAAGTGTTATACACTTGTTACAATGCTGCATCATTTTCAATCCTCTTAGAAAAGTCTTTCCCTTGTTGCACAAACCAGTCCTCAGCTGCAGATAAAACTTCATTATCTGTGATAAATTTTTTTCCTTTTAAGTGTTTCTTTAAATTTGGGAATAGGAAATAGTCAGATGGGGCCAGGTCTTGTGGATAAGGTAGATGATGCAGACATTGAAAGCCCAAGTTGTGTACTGTCTGTTGGGTTAAAGTAAGAAGTAAGCAGTGTGAGCAGGTGCATTGTCCTGCAAAAGTAACATGCCTCTGCTCAGTTTCCCGCAACATTTTTCCTTCATAAACTGCTGTTGTAACAGTCTAACCTTTTCTTTTTTTGAGGTACTTGGTTAAAGGATTACACCATCCATATCCCAAAGGAAAATGGTAAGAACTTTCCCTGCTAGTTTTGGGTTTGGAACTTCCTTGGCTGTGGAGAACCTTTCTGTCTCCACTCCAATGACTGTTGTTTGGTCTCTGGGGTCATAGTGATGAAGCAATGTTTAATCAATAGTCACAATACAAGCCAAAACATTTGCACCTGATTTCTCAAAATGATCCAAAGTCCCTTGAGATGATAGCACACATCTCTCTTTTGGTCGACATTCAAACATTTGGGGACCCACTTTGAGATTTTTGGAGCCAAATATATAAGTGTTTGTGTATTATTTCTTCTTGTGCTTTTGAGATTTAAATATTTTAAGCCCCTACCCTTTTATTGCAGAAGTATCTTTCCTAATGCTAACATACTGATTATCAGACTTGAGGAAAGGTAATATCCCATAAATCTGTAAATACATAATTGTCTAGGTGGTAAGATATTATTATTATTATTACGTAACATCTCCAGGGAGTCCAAAAACTCATTGAGGAAGGGCACCTACTCTACAACTCCCTGTCTCCACCATTCCATCAATCCACCCACAACCACCTTCATCATCTGCTGCCGACCACCACCACCACCAATAGTATTTTCACAGACAATCACAAACATCCATGCCCACAATGGGATTCAAACCCACTGCCTTCTGGCTGGTGAGCAGATACGCTAACCACTCAGCCAACCAGGCTGGCAATCGAATAGGATATATTTGGTGCTCAATATAGTGTCTGCATATTTAAGTTAAAATGCATATTAATTTATTTTTATAGAGATTAGTGATGTGATATGTTCCTCTCCAGCTTAGTATACCATACTGCATAGTCTGTATCCAGACAAAATATACTATTTTTACATTGTCACAGTTAAGAATTTTTTTAAAAAGAAGACAAGAGTAGCATAAATCTTATTCTGTTGCATACTACTGTAATATGTTGTTTCCAGCTAAAGTTGATGCCAATTTTTAATCCTAAATAAGCTATAGTATTCAAGTTTCCTATCTTGATGTAGTTACAATTTAAATTACTTTTACAATTCCAATTATTATACAGATGTTTCCATGGAGCCAGCAGACTTATTGCAGGAAATCCATTTATTCACACAATACCTATTATACTTCCCCTTAAACTTATTCACTGGGTGAAGAACCCACAACCACCTCTGCCAACCCATTCATCACCCTCCAAGCAAAACACCTAGTCCTAACACTCTTGCTAACCACACTCTTATACAACTTCTGCTGGTGACCCCTTGTTCTCTCCCTTCTTGCCATGTACTGAAAAAAGTCTTCAGTGTCAACACTGTAAAACCCCCTTAATAACTTAAATGTTTCTTTCATGTCTCCTCTTTTTTTGTTTATCAGCTAATTTTTGAAGCCTACAGAGACTGTCAATCTATTCTCATAGGGAGCATTCCACAGACCTGTCATAATCTTTGTCACTCATCTGTGACCCTCTACACAATTCATCACCACAGAATCTGGGAGTCCAGATCTGTGTGCAGTAGTCCAGATGTAGCTTTATTAAAGTCTTATGTATGGAACAGTAACATCTCTATCCATTCTTGTTATTGTGTTCTTCAACAACCAAGTAATCTGATGTGCTGTTTTATATACACTCTAAACTTCCACCATCCTGTCCACAATCACACCCTCCCTGGCCTCACCAGTTTCTTGCAGCTCATTCCATAAATACATTACACAGCTTCTAAATTCTTCCCAAAGTGGATCACCTTATACTTGGCCACATTAAATTGGCAGCCATTTACCTTTGTCCATACTGCTAGTCTGTTTAAGTCTTCCTGCAGAATCTCTACATTACATTCATTTACCAATACTCTTCCCTGTTTAGCATTGTCAGCAAACAACTGAATATTTCTGTCAGATCATTTCCTATATCAGATACTATTTTCTTCAAACACTCCTTGACCACTAACAACATCTCTCCCCCTCCAAATTCTTATGCCACTGCTTTGCTAAAAAGCTGTCTCCTCAGCATGTCATAATCACCTGCTTTGTATTTCCACATATATCCCTTCTTGATAGAAAATTCTGCATGTCTGGCAATCTCCCTGGTCAAGACTTCACGATCACTTTTTCCAAGTGAAGGCAGCATAGCTAGACTGGCTAGTGTTAAGTTCTCTGATGCAATGATCAGAAGTAGCACTCTTGAACATCATGCTCCCTCTATTACACAGGAATATACAGATGAAAAAACTGGTTTTACTAACAAGTGTATTTCTGAGTTTATAAATTTTGCTTTTTCAGTATCGATAGAAAGTTTATTTACATGAAGCCAGTTTGTCACTATTTTCAGATCTGTGTTGACTGTGTTTTGCATTTCACTTACAAATTTGCAGTGAATATCAATTCAGTGTCACCTGCAAAGGTGTTTACTTTACTGGATAATAGTAGGTTACAGAAGTTGTTGATGTAAATTATAAATAATACTGGCCCAAGCACAGAATTTTGGTGAATGCCATAGTTTAGCTGTATGAAACTACTATAACTACTGTTAATTTTTATTGCTTGTGATTTGCACATTAATTAACTTTAAACCAGGCATGAGCACAACCTCTAATTCATATAGTCTCAGTTTTTTTTAACAAAATATCAGGATACTGTGTCAAATGCTTTTTTTGAGGTCTAGAAAAACTGCTAAAGTTAGTTTGTGTTGGTCTTATGATGAATAAATGAATAAATCAACTTTGTGAAGTGGTGCATGCTCAGTACTTAGTTTTGTCTAAATCCATACAAGTTTTTAGGGAATTAGTAGTTTTTTCCTAAATCATTTACTAATCTATTTTTTTTTTCAATTCTTTAATATTTTGGAGAAAACAGGGAGTAGAGAGATAGACCTATAATTTTTTAAGATCATTTTTGCATCCTTTTTTTTATGAATTAATATTACCACAGCTTTCTTGAATTCTGCTGGAAATACAAGGTCATCAGTGATAAACTGAAGATAGTAACCAAAGGATTTATCAAATATATCCTGCACCCCCTTCACACTGAAATTTATATCATCTGAGCCCAGAGCAGAAGAGTTGTTAAGTCTCATTATACTATTTTTGATTTCATTCTACAGAAAAAAAATACATTGAACTCTAATTTCTTTCAAGAATGCAACTGACTGATGGAGTATTAGGACTATTTATAAGTTTTTCACTGGCAGTTATGAAATAATTATTAAATTTTTCTGCTAAAGTTCTTACACTATTTAAATCTACATGATTTCTCTTAGCATTACTAAGTCTTGGTCATCACATATTTTTTGTCGAATATATTATTTACGAATTTCCATTGTTTTTTGGAACTATTTTCACATTTCAAAAATTCCTTACATTAATACGCTTTTTTCCCCCCCTTTCTATTTATAGCTTACCTGGTTCCTATAGTGTCTGCACCCATGCTCGTAGTAGTCATCGTCATCATCAAATTCCTGATATATATATCCTCATCGGGTGTACAGGATATGATAGTAATACATGAAAAACTACATCATTACTAACATCCTATCTACAATTTTCTCCAAATCAATCTGTTACCTGTTAAGACTCCAACATTAACAGATCTTATATTTCTATCTTCGAAGGCTCTTTTTACTGTATCAATCCACCTATATCTTGGTTTTCCTCTGGGTCTTTTTCCTACCAACCTAGCTGAGAACACTTGTTTTCCTAATCTTTCCTCTTACCAATTCTGTTTAACTGACTATATCACCTGAGATAAGCCCTGCTAACGCATTCCTGGATGCTGACAATAACAAGTTCTTTACTAATATCCTCATTTTAAATATGATATTGACATTGATGTCATCTGTTCACGCCCCTCATCTTTCTCAGGACTCTCATATCTGCAGTCTCTAGTCTTTGGTCAAGTGCTTTAATTCTGACCCAGCTCTCAGATCCATAAGTTAAAATTGGCTTGAATACTGTCTTGCACACTGCTAATTTAGTGTTTTCGCTAATTTCTCTCTTATTCTATATAAATTTATTCAGTTGATTTACTACCATATCAGCTTTGTTGATTCTGTTGTCTATTTCCATATTTAACTTACCATCTTCACTAAAAATCGTGTCTAAGTAGCTGAAATGTTTTACTTGTTCCACAAGTTCTCCGTTCACAACGCAGTTGACATTTTCAATGATTCTAGCTATTTTCATTGTCTTTGTTTTTTATTGCTGACCTTCATACCATATCTATTACAACAGTTATTTAATTTAGTCAGGGAATCTTGCAGACTTGTAGCAGATTTATTTAGAAGTGTAACATCGTCTGCATAAAGCAAAGAGCTGACGTTAACATCTCCAATTTTGATATCAGATTTAATACCACTTTCCTTCATAATATGATCCATATAGATAATGAATAAAAGAGGGGATAATGTACATCCTTGTCTCACACCAGATTTAACATTAAACCATCTTCCTGTACTTCCTTGAATTCTAACTGCTGATTTACAACTCAAATAAAGATTAAGTATTGCTTGATATAATGCTCCATTGACACCATATAACTACAGCGTATTGAATAACTTCTCTCTTGGCACCTTGTCATATGCCTTTTCCAAATCGACAAAACTTAAATACAGATCTTTTCCCATGATTTCTCAACTATCTGTTGTAAAGTGAAGATCTGATCCTGACAGCCTCTATTTGGCCTGAATCCAGCATGTTCTTCACCAAGCTTTTCTTCCACAATTGTTCTCAACCGTTTCTCAAGTATACTGGCATAAATCTTGCCAGGAACACTCAGTAGGGAAATACCACTGTAATTCTCACATTCAGTTTTATTTCCCTTTTTATATATGGTTACTACGAGAGCTCTACTCCAATCATCGGGAATTCATACCTCTGTCCACGTCTTCTGAAATATGCAGGGCATCCGCTGTAAGACTTTTATACCACCATACTTAAGCATTTCTGGGTCAAATATCATCTACTCCTGCTGCCTTTCCACATTTCAGGATTTGATAGCTTTTTCTACTTCAAGTATGGATATGTATTTCTGATTGTATGCCTGTTGAGTGTTTTTACCACTGTGCTATCACTGCTTGTTTCATTTAGCAATTTTTCGAAGTAATTACTTCATATTTCAAGGATATCTTTTTTCTCCTGTTTTCATGTCACCTTTATCATCTCTAATTCCTTTTACAGCACTCTTTCCTCCATTTCTGAGTTTCTTCAACAACCTCCAGAATATTTTGCCACCTTCTTGATATTTATTTTCTATGTTCTTGCCAAAGTCCTCCCATGACTTTTGTTTAGCTAGTTTTACACACTGTTTAGCATTCTTGCATTTGTCTCTGTATTCTCTAAGAGCGCAAGCTGACTTACTTGCCAGGAACTTTCAATATGCTTTCTTCTTTTCCTTCACTGCCTCTTTTACTTCTTGTGTCCACCATGGAGTTCTGATTTTTCTATCCTTGCAGACACCCTCACAACATGCCTCTCTGGCTGAATCAGTCAGGGTTTTCTTCAAGGCTTGCCACTGAACCTCCAAGGTTTGGTTCCTGTTCTCAAACTCTTTCATTTTTCCTTTAATAATCTTTGTGTATTTTAGTCTACAGTTCACATCTGAGAGCTGCTGAACTTTTATTCACTTTAAAACTTTCTTACATGTTATTCTTTTCAATATGAAAAATTTTATCCTGCTCAAGACTAAGTGATCGCTTCCAATTTCAAATCCTCTGTACACTCTGGTGTCCTGCACCAGGGAGAAACATCACTATCAACAATAACATATTCAATGAGACTTTTCATATTCCTTGCCTCTTCTCTCCATGTCAATTTGTGCACATTTTTATGTTGTAACATTGTGTTAGTAATAACCAGTCCATGTCCTGAGCAGAAATCCAACAGGTGTTTGCCATCATTATTAGCTTTGCTCATTTCTCCAAATTTTCCAAATATATTTTTGTATGTCTGACAATCATTTCCTATTCTGCTATTTAGATCCCCAACAAGGACCAACTTTTCCTTTTTCATTGTGTCAGTTGATTTCTTTAAAGCCTCAAAAAATTCCTCCGCTTCTACCTTAGAAGAACCTTCTGTAGGAACAAATAAGTGCCCACATCGCTCTACTTGAGACTGCCTGCCATTCAAAAATGATTAGCCTCGTATTTAGTGTTGAAAACTATGTATACTCCTTCTTTTCCTTGATTGTCATTGCCTGAATATAACATTTTATATTTATTGCTCAGAAACATCTCACCAGTTTTTCCCTTTTTTGTTTCAGTCACTCCTATTATGTCAATCTGGTACTTATTTAATTCCTCAGCTAGTTCCATTTCTTTGCCATTCAGGCTTCTTAAGTTGATAGTACCACTGTTGAACTCTGGTGATGTTGAGTTGGGATGGGTTTTAGGATTTGTTCCAGTAGCTGACTTTTTGCTGTTTGCCCTGATTTCCTGGAGAAAATAATGGGGATCTGTTTAACCGGGCGACGCCTCAGCCGGCATGAAATTGTCATGTTGTACCATCATTTTTTATTTTGGTTTAAGTCAATAAGAATACAATTTGGTCAGCTAAATTCCACATTGCCATCCCATTCTTGTTTGTTCAGTATCCAGGTAGATACTTAACAGGGTGCAACATGATGAGGATTGGACATTAGGTCAGAAGCCCTGATCAGTTCTCTGCATTCCTTTAAAGGCTATGTGGAAGTCTCCTCTCAGTTGTATAGCTTTGACCCTTAAGCACCCCATCATAGTATTCACTGTGAGGATAATTTTTGTGCTTTTTATACATCTTATCCCTGGGTTTCATACACTGCTTTATGTCTTCTGTTATCAATGGCTTCGTTAGTTCGTGCCTGCCTCCTTGGGGTATGACAGCTGCATGTTCTATTTCAGTATTTAATATGTTAATGAATTTGCAGTAAGCAATATCAACATTGGTTTCAGATTTTATCTGCTCCCAGGATATAGTATTTAATTTATGTTTTAGTACTGATCATGCACTGTAGTTTATTCTAGGATACTAAATGCTGACTGTAGATGGATTTTAGTGGCTATCAAAAAGTGATCTGCAATTTTATTTATACTTTATGTTCTTACAAAGGTGTGATCCAGACGTGATGCACAGCGATTGAACTTCCTTGTCGGAAAATTTATTGCTCATGGTTATACATGGTAATAAGTCAATGTAATCGAGAGACTGATGGCTGTTACTTAGGCAAATCAATACTCTTTTTTGATAACATTATATTATTGGCCATTCAGAATGCCTGTCCAGTTCTTGTGTAAAGTCATAAGCCATGTAAGAGTGAGATCTATAAATAGCCATTATGTAGTAATTGTACTTTTTCTAAGTAAATGTTAATATTTTTGGTTGTTTCCATTATTGTACTGCTAATATGTTTAACTGTTAAAGATTTTCAAGCAAAGACCATTAATTCTCCAGATCTGTTGGTAATAACTTCTACAGTGATAATATTTTTTAAAATCTTCTAAATAGTATAAGTCAGCTGATTCTTTTATCCACATTTCCATTAGTATTAAAATATCAATATTATAATCTAAGTCATTTAATATCAGTTATATATGTTCCATTTGACCTCTTATACTTCTAAAATCTTCCTAATTCTATTAGACACCACAAATTATACAATTATCAAAAGTAGCTATACCAATATCCATTGAGAAATGATTAGTGTCTTTCATTATTTTTTAAGTTTTTGAGGGTCTTCTTTACACTTTATCCTCCATATATGAGAAGTGTCATTTTTTTTTCATGAAGAGGTCACGATTACATTTTTTGCTGATATAGTACATGTTTCATTTGCAGTCAAATATTCATTCAAGTGTGTTTTGCCATATTTAAAATTACCATTTATATTTCTTGTACTTGTTACGTCTTTTATATTCTTGTATCCTTCAAGCCATTAGTCCTTTATCTCCTTAAATCTGAATTTTCTACTGTGGTATAAAAATATAATAAATAAACCACTTCAGTATAGTGGGGAATACAGCATATTGGTGTGAAACATATGGAGAGAGAGAGAGAATCATCTAAAGCATCATGTTAGAAGTACAAAAGACAGTATCCAACACATGGATCAGAAATAAAACAACTGATCATAGAACGGATTAAGATTAATGTTCTGCAAAAAATTAGGCAAGTGAACAGATGATATCAGTCACAAAATCACTAATAGCATCCATTAACTCATTACACCTGAAAACAGCAGAAAAAAAAGGTTATTATAAGCACTTCACATTATAGACTCTACTTACTCATTCAAGAATGCTTAAACAGAGCAACTCTAAGATGTTTACTATACTTTAAAACAAAATGGAAAATGAAAGACACAACCAATATAAAAGAAAATATAAAAATGTGAAGTGGAGGTTAGCAGAATGAAATATATGGTGGGGTGTTGCTACAGACCTGGTGGCTCAGATGTAGGGGACGAAGAAATGCATCGCCAATTTAGCCTTAGGGATACCAAACGAATGATCATTATGGATGACTTTAATTTTCCAAACATTGATTGGGTAGAAGAGAAATCTCATGATAAGAAAGAAGAGGAATTTAGCAAAACAACTTTCTCAAGCAGCATGTGAAAGAAGGAACTTGAGGACAAAGAGTGTTGGATTTGCTCAAACCATCAGAAGGGATCTCTGTTAGGAATATGGCTATTTTACCACCAACTGGAGACAGCGATCATGCTGTGCTTTCTTGAAAAGTATCCAATTGTATTGATGCTCCGATTAAAACAGATTAGATGCTGAACTATAAAGCTGAAAATTATGATCAACTTAGGAGAATATTATCTTTCATCCAATGGTATCAGTTACTGAATGGGAAAAATGTCAGCAATGCATGGGAATCTTTGAAGAAGTGCTTAAATGAGGCAGTATCTGAATGTATCCCTAGTGTTCAAAGATTAAATAGATTAGGAATGAAATGGATGTGCAATCATAATTATTAAGCAAGAGATCCACAAGAAGATGTGGAAAGAATATTGTGAGAATAAGAGTGAAAGGAATTATGAAATATATAAAGCTCAGGACAGAAAAGTAACAACTATTGTGCAAGCAAAATCAGAGTATGAAAAGAAATTGGCCATGCAGGCTAAAGCAATCCAAAAGAATTTTTATTGCAAGCAAAAGAAGGAATGAACGTGAAAGAATAACTTTATTGAATGCAGTTGGTATTCGAGTGTTACAGATGGTATTACACAGTGCTACTGCTACAATGGATGAAGATTTAAAGGATCATGAAAATGAGGTTGAAGAGCTGTTGCATAACCTGCATAAGAATTTGTCTATAGGGACAGATGGAATAGCAGCGTGTTTGCTAAAGGAATGTTCAGCCAAACTGGCTAGGCAATTCACATGTTTGTATAACTTGAGTCTCAGCTCAGGAATGATACCACAGGAATGGAAGGAATGTATAGCTCCACTGTACAAGGGTAGTGCAAAAACTGATATGTCTAACTACCAACCCATCAGGATCTCTGGTGAAGAATTCAGAGAAGTTTTTAAGAACTCACATACAGAAATGGGTAGACACACAAGCTATACTCTGCAAGGAGCAGCATGGGTTTACTAAAGGAAAGTCATGTTTTAGCAATTTGCTCATATTTTATAACAATGTTACGGATGAGTTGGATAAAGGAAATGGATTAAGGGAATGGCATTTGATAGGACACTACACGAAAGGCTGTTGCATAAACTGGAGAATATGGGATTGGAATATAAACTCTTGACTTGGATTAGAGGATGGTTGACAGACAGATATCAAAAAATGGTATACAGTTGGTGTGAATTTGCCAGATTTAAGGTGACCAGTGGTGTACCTCAAGGTTCAGTCCTTGAGCCATTATTGTTTAATCTGTACATTAATGACATCAGGCAAGGTCTAACATCAAATGTGCAATTGTTTGCCAATGATGCGAAGATAGGCAGGGCAATCAGAGATGCTACTGATGGTCAGCACTTACAAAATGATTTGAATGATGGAAATTTGGGCAAACGAAATTGACTGTCAGTTTAATGTTAGTAAGTGTAAAGTTATTTACTTGGGCATAATTAGAGTTCCTGCAGCATATTATATTAGTGGAGTTATGCTACAAGAAACTGAAGAGGCAAGGGATCTCAGCATATTGATGGATAGGAATTTGAAGTTCAAAGGTCACATAGCAAAAGTTGCAAATACAACCCAGAGGATAATTGTGATGTTGAAGCGAACTTTGACATGTAAGGATAAGGAAGTCATTCTGCCTCTTTATAAGGCTTTCATAAGACCGCATCTGGATTACTGTGCACAGATTTGGTCTCCCAGGTTTCAAGGGGATAAAGAAGCTGTGGAAAGGGTGTAAAGAAGAGTTACAAAGATTATATTTGGATTATGGAATTTAAATTACGAGGACAGATTGCAAGTATGAGGATTGCAGATTCTGGTTAACAAGAGAAAGAGGGGGTGATATAATAGAGGTCTATAAACTTCTGAATGGGTGTTATAGGATATCATCTGATGAAATTTTTCGTTATATGGAAGGTGGGGAGGGAACATGGGGGTATCCATGGAAGTTAAATTTATTTGCAGTCAAGAAACAGGTAAGAGTTAGGTTTTTCTTCCCAAAAGCAGTGAGTGAATGGAATAGTTTGCCTTTAGGGATAGTGAGTGCATCTAGTGTGAATGAATTTAAGGGAAGATATGACAGCTGATTTGTGTAATTTATAGACTCTCTTGATGAGTCCTTGACTCCCTGTAGGTCTCAGATAATAATAATAAAAAAATTGCTGACAGGAAATTAGCAAAGAGATGGTAATTGTGTTGTATTCTCACAATGTATTGTTCAGCTCTTGGGGTGCATCCCAGAAATTGATGATACAATATACAGTACACATATAAAAAAAAATGGTACATAGATAAAAACACATCAAATCCAATTCTATGAAAGAGAGGGAAACTTTCTTGAAAATTCAAGGCTGAACACATAAAGGAAAACACACTGAGTAGAACAATATGTGACTGAACTCCAATCACCTAGTTATATCCTAATGGGGCAAGGACAACCTTGTAGCTTGCAATGCCACCAAAACTCAGTCCTGTCTGATCTCTTGCAAGAAAGAGCTCACCCCCCCTTGCCTTTAATAACATTGAGATATCCAAACATGATTAGGTTTCCCTTCTTGGACTGACCTACACTTCTGATGTTTCCTGGAACAAACACATTTCAACAATAGCTTCTGTAGCAGCCAAAAAACTTGGTGTACTTTTTCTCACAAAATGCTACTTCACACCTTCACAACTGTTAACTCTATACAAATCCCAAATCATGGAATCTTGCTCCCGTATTTGGGTTGGTGCAACAAAATCCTCTCTAAGATTGCTTGATTCTATCCAGAAGAAGGCAATCTGGCTAATTAATGATCCTAAAAGGTGTAGTTTGCATTTCCTTTCATTTATTGTCCTTAATGAACGGTACATTTATATACATTTTCCATGAAATAATTCAATAGAAAGGACAAATAAGCTTGCAAAAACAACAAAAAATGGTCAATACTTCAACAGCACCAGACTAACTTTTCATGATGTAATGTCAATGACATGATATAGTATCTGACTTGGCTTTGCAGGATAATTGTGTTTTTTAAATAACATTATTAAAAGCTTTTTCATCATGTATGTTCAAGTATACTCATTAACTAAGTTACACTAAGTTAATTCATGTTGTGAACTGTGAAAATAAGTTTACACAAATACTATATTACAGCCACATACCAACTTAAAGGTTAAAGCAGGTGTTGGGAAAATTATAGTTGGCAGTGAAACAAATGAAAATTGGCCTTTAAATTAATTTTTGTTTCAATAATATCTCTGATTTTTATATGAATGGTGATGACTTGCAAGCTATGCAAAACAAAATGTTTGAGAATACTTGTCAATTTATTTCAAAATTAATCTGTAGATGCAGGACTGGTAATTAGTTTACGGAATTAACAACACATATAAAGTATACTAATTAAAGGTAACTTTAATAAATAACTTCTATATTTCGGCAATGTCACGTTGCCATCTTCAGGAACATAAAGATATGGTATGTGCACGCAGATACTAACAAAAGCAAATGAGGAAGAAAGCAAGATACTAATATTGTTCCTAAAGTCCTAATGGTGCCCTCTGGTGGGCTAATTTGGTTGACTTGGCAGTTGGGCTGAAGTTCTCAAAATGTAAGTCTCCCAAATTTGGAGTAGTTTCATGCACCCAAATTTCTTGAGGTTGGGCACATTTCTTAGAGCTGCTGAAGATTCCTTGAATAATCTTTTGTATTTAAACTTGCTGCGGTGTATTATTTTTGTTTTCTTCCAACGAATTCTATGGTGGGTATCTAAGGCATGGTCTGCCAGCCCAAGAGCGGCTGTACTGGTGAAACCAGATGTAGTCTTTGTGTTCTGAAATCCTGATATTTGTTGTTCTGCCTGTTTGGCCAAAGTAGGACAATTTACAGCTGCAAGGGACCTGGTATACACCAGGTAGGTCTAGGGGAAGTGGTTGGTCTTTGGTAGAGCAGATAAGGGAAGCCAACCTTTTATATGGTCTGTAACAAGAAGTAAGGTCATATTTTCTGAGGATATTGGTTATTTTCTCATTGGTGTAATCTTTATTGTGGAAGGGGAGGGGGGGTTGTGGTTTACTGGCTCCCCCCCTCCACAATAAAGATTACACCAAATCTATCACCATCCCCGACATCCAGGGCACCTCTGAGAAAATAACCAATATCCTCAGAAAATATGACCTTACTTCTTGTTACAGACCATATAAAGAGTTGGCTTCCCTTATCTGCTCTACCAAAGACCAACCACTTCCCCTAGACCTACCTGGTGTATACCAGGTCCCTTGCAGCTGTAAATTGTCCTACTTTGGCCAAACAGGCAGAACAACAAATATCAGGATTTCAGAACACGAAGACTACATCTGGTTTCACCAGTACAGCCGCTCTTGGGCTGGCAGACCATGCCTTAGATACCCACCATAGAATTCGTTGGAAGAAAACAAAAATAATACACCGCAGCAAGTTTAAATACAAAAGATTATTCAAGGAATCTTCAGCAGCTCTAAGAAACGTGCCCAACCTCAAGAAATTTGGGTGCATGAAACTACTCCAAATTTGGGAGACTTACATTTTGAGAACTTCAGCCCAACTGCGAAGTCAACCAAATTAGCTCACCAGAGGGCACCATTAGGACTTTAGGAACAATATTAGTTTCTTGCTTTCTTCCTCATTTGCTTTTGTTAGTATCTGCGTGCACATACCATATCTTTATGTTCCTGAAGATGGCAACGTGACGTTGCCGAAATATAGAAGTTATTTATTAAAGTTACCTTTAATTAATATACTTTATATGCGTTGTTAATTCCGTAAACTAATTACCAGTTATGTATGACCAACGTATAAGCCTTGCTACTAGAATGTAGATGCAGGAAGGTTTTAGTTGTGTAGTCCTTGTTATAAAATAAAACCTTCCTGCATCTACAGATTAATTTTGGTTGGAGGCAAATGTGCCCGATCACATATCACCATCTGATTGGCCACCTGGAAGTCCCAATCTAAATCCATTGGGTTTCAAACTGTGGTTGGAGCTTGAGAGAGAGTAGCCTGCAAGAAATGATGACTGATCATTGCCAGCCTGAAGGTGAGTCTGAAGCAAGCAGTGGCAGCGTTTCTGTTGGATGTTGTGCATGAAGACAAAAGGGAGTAAATTTTGAGCATTGCGTATTGCTATATTCATGTCATACATGTGGTTTGTATGTGCTGTTCAAGTTGAAATAGCATTTATGGTTCAACTGTGTACAATCTTCTGGTTGAAAATAAAACTTCTTTATTACTTTCATTGGAGGCAATTCTATGATCAAATAATACGATAGTGAATAAGATGTTTTAAAATGAACAAAATGTGTAAATTATTATTATTATTATTATTATTATTATTATTACGGGCAACTCCAGGGAGTCATTAGACTCATCGAGGGAGGCCCCAAATCATTTTCATCACAACTATTCGACATTCATACAGTATCTATCATACCTCGCCTTAAACTCATTCACTGTCACAGCATCCACCACAGACTCAGGGAGCGCATTCCACTCATTCACTACTCTAAAAGTAAAGAACCCAGCTCTAACACCTTTACTAACCACACTTTTGCCCAGTTTCCATGGATGTCCCCTAGTCCTCCCACAACCAGCCCTGTTCTCAAAAATATCTTCTGAATTAATTTTATAGAAACCCTTCAGTAATTTGAATGTCTCAATCATATCTCCCCTCCTCCGCCTATCAACCAATTTTTGCAACCCACAAATCCTCAACCTGTTCTCATACGGTTCATTCCACAGACCTGCTATCATCTTGGTCACTCGCCTCTGGATCCTCTCCACCTCCTCCCCATCAAGAAGAAACCTAGGTGACCAAATCTGAGCACAGTAGTCGAGATGAGGTCTTATCAAGGCTCGATACAGAGGAACAATAACCTGCTTGTCTCTGCTTGTCAACGTATTCTTCAGCAACCAAGTGATTTGATGAGCTGATTTGGCCACTTTTGCAATGTGTCCCCTAAATTTCAATTCCTTATCCACCAACACTCCTAAATCTCGTGCCTCATCAATTTCCTGGAGCACGGTTCCACCAATGCAGTAAACTGCCTCCCATCTTTTCACCCCAAAATGCATAACCTTACATTTTGCCACATTAAATTGACATCCATTCTCCCTAGCCCAGACCTCCAATCTATCCAAATCATCTTGCAAAATTTTGACGTCATCTGCATTCACTATTGCCCTACCCAACTTTGCATCATCCGCAAACAAATGAACTGTTCCTCTCAGATCCTTTCCTATATCATTTATGAACAAATTAAACAGCAGTGGTCCAAGAACAGATCCTTGTGGTACACCACTCGTCACAGGCCGTCTTGTGGACTCTACTCCTGAGTAAACCACTCTCTGATATCTCTCCGTCAACCACCCTCCTATCCATCTCACCAACCCTATGTCCATTCCCATATGCTGCAATTTACTGATTAGAATTCCATGTGGTATCCTGTCAAAGGCCTTAGCAAGGTCCAGCAGAATCACTGTAAACCCATTACCCTTATCCAGTTCAGCCGTCACTGTGTTATAATACGTGAGCAAGTTACTGAGGCATGACCTACCCTTCACAAAACCATGCTGTCCCCGATACAGTATCCCATTTTCTTCTATCCAATCTTGTATTTTCCTCTTGACTATTTTCTCTAAGACCTTGATAATGATTCCTGTTATGCTGATTGGCCGGTAATTTTCAACAGCAGCCTTGGAACCACCTTTGTGCAGTGGAACTATTTTCCCCTCTTTCCACCCCCTTGGGACTGACCCAGTCCTGAGGCTCAAATTAAACATAATGGTCAAGGGCACTGACAATTCTTTTGCCGCTTCACGTACGACACGAGCTGGTATACCATCCAATCCCACAGATGTATTGACATTGAGGTTCTGTAACAGACTAGTTACCTCTACCTCATTCATCACAATTCCAGTATAAGCTGTTGGTTCCTCCATTTCCGCAAGGCCACCACCTGGATGATATACTCTTGCAAAGTGCTCGCTCAGTAATTCCACAACATCGACTGATTCAGTTACCTCCCTACCCTCAGCATTTTTTAAGATCATTCTACCATGAGCATTTTTCCTTTTACTTGCAACATATTGAAAAAACTGTTTGGGATTCTCTTTAGCCTGCATGGCCAATTTCCTTTCGTAATCTGCTTTTGCTTTTCTTACCACCCTTGTTACCATCCTGGCCTGAGCTTTATACTGTTCATGCACCTGATGGTCACCCTTCTCCTTAAATTCCCTCCACAATTGTTTCTTTTTTTGCAGCTCAAGCTTAATAGTGTTATTTATCCATTTAACCCCTACCTGATTTATTATTCGGACTCTTGGTATACAGTCAACCATTGCCTCCTGCAAACAGTTCTTGACCACCTCCCATGCACCATCAACATCCAGCCCTTGCAGTTTTACATGCCATGGCATTGAGCCAAGCACACACCTAAGCTTGTCATACTTACCAGCCCGATAATTCCACATATACCCTGTCTTAATTGTAAATTCGACTCCTTTAGCCACCTCCCAAGTCATGACCTTATGGTCACTCTCACCAATTGGTGGCAACAAGGTCATGTTCGTTACAGCCACATTCTCAGTTGCAATTACTAGGTCCAGCACTCTCTGCCCCCTGGTATTTTCCAATACATGTTGCCGTAGATAGTTGTCCCTTAATAACTGCATAAAATCCAATTCCTTCCTCCCATGTGCCCTCTCCTCTTTCCAGTCAATATTACCATAATTGAAATCACCCATAATAATTACCCTCTTTCCATTCATTTCTTCTATTTGCTTATGCATACTATTCCCACCATCCACTCCATCACCCGGTCTATAGCAGCACCCAATTGTATATTTTGTTCTGCTAGATTGTATCTCACACCAAACAGCCTCAAATGTGCTTTTTTCCCCATCCTGCAGTTCAACTTCTATACTCCTTGGCTGAAGCTCATCAGCTATCATCAATAACACTCCTCCCCCCTTTTTATTCAATTAGGCAAAGAAAATAAGCAATTTAAAATATTCTTACCTGTGAAGCTGTAGCCAGTCGGAACAATACAGAAGAAAAAGATGACTTTCTGTGTAATGCATAAACGAAGGCATTTTTTTGTCCCCCTCGTAACAGCTGAAGATTAGAAAAAAGAAGAGAAGCAATTAAAAAAAATAAAATAAAACATTATGTGTGTGTGTGTGTGTGTGTGTAGCCTGAATATTTGCCCATGATATATATATCAGTGGTGTCACATGCCCACTTAGACTGGGTGTGCTGTCATGGCTTATGCAATCTGTCCTACAAAATTCACGTCAATTTGACTGCATGATAGCTTTTATGTAAGACTTCAGTTTTATGCCTAGGAACTATGCCTAATAGATATAATGTGGCTGGCCAAACATTACCTATCAGACTTGTGGAGCAGAATAAAATCTAGATATTCTTTTAAGCAAATATGAACAGATCACGCTTAACAGTCATGATAAGCAACATGAGCACGGAATCCTATACACTCCAGAACATAACAGTGGAGGATATTTATCTTTTGGAGAGTAGAGTTGAGGAATGGGGTTGGACAATGTTGTATGCAGATGACATCTTGCTGTGTGCAGATTCAAGAGAAGAAGTGGCAACTAAACTGGAAAGATGGAGGAAAGTACTGGAAGAGAGAGGTATAAGACTGAGCAGAAGTAAGACAGAGTATATGTGTTGCAAAGTGAACGGCAGCCAGGAGACAGATCTGGAGCTGGAAGGAAATGTCATCAGGAAGGTGAAGGACTTTAGATACTTAGGTTCAACAGTGGAAGAAGATGGAGGGGCTGAGAAGGAAGTGGGATGCAGGATACAAGCGGTTGGAGGAACTGGAGAGAGAGAGATGGTTGGAGAGCTATGCGATAAGAGGGTGCCGATCAATCTGAAAGGCAAAATCTATAGGACAGTAGTGAGGCCAGCTATGATGTATGCTATGGAAACTGTGGCCCAGAGGAAAAATAACATCAGCAGGGTGGAGGTAGCAGAGATGAGAATGCTTAGGTGGATGTGTGATGTGACCAGAAAGGATTGTCTGAGAAATGACTATGTGAGGGGAACAGTGAAAGTTACAAACTTAGGAGTGAAGATACAGGAGGCAAGGTCGAGATGGTTTGGTCATGTGATGAGGAGGGAGGACCAATATGTGGGAGGAAAGGTCATGCAGATGAATGTGCAAGGGAGGAGGAAGCGTGGGCAGTCAAAGAAGAGATGGAGGGAGCTGGTAGAAGAGGACTTGAGGATGAAGAACTTTGATGTGGTGACAGCCCAAGACAGGAGGATGTGGAGGAGACTCATCATTAACAACGACCCCACTTAAGTGGGACAAGCTGCAGAAGAAGAAGTTGGGGAATGGGGGTCATTTAAGGATCAAAGACAAATAATTGAGAGGAGACCACTTTACCTTTTGGGAATGCAGAGAACCAACTGGGGCTTCTGACCTAATGTCCAATCCTCACTTTTACGTGGTGCACCACCCTGTTAGTAAGTATCTACTGGGTACTGAACAAAGGAGAATGGGCTCGCAATTTGGGACTTAGCCAGCCAAAACGAACTTTCTGTTGGATTTAACCAGAAATACATATGGTGGTAAAACATAATGAGATTTCATGTTGGCTTTGTTTAACCGGGCATTGCCCAGTTAAACAAACCTCCCTGCTGTTTTCATCAGGGAACCAGACCAGAGTAAACAGCAAAAAGTCAGTTTATATCACTATCAACATGTCATGATGATATATCAATGTCATTGTTGATAGTGATATCATCATGATGGTTCAGGATACAAGAGTATACATAGGATATGAAATAGGAAGTGATCATTACTTAGTACTAAGTAGGATAAAAATGGATATCAATTTAAAAAGAACAGCATGAAAGTTTTAATGAGAATTAGGGTTGAGCATCATTCACAGGTAAATTGTAGACTGACTATACAAACATTATTGAACTAAAAATGAAACAAATTGAAAACAAGAACCAAACCTTGGGGTCTCAGCAGTGAACTGAGAACAGTGAACTCCCTAGCTAAATAAAGAAGACCTTCATTTATTTAGCTAGGGAGGTTTGGGGTGAAGTTTTCTGCAAGGATAGAAAAATAAGAGCACTATGGTGAACACAAAAAGTTCCTAGAAAAGAAGAAAACATACCAATAGGTTCCTAGAAAATAAGTTGGCAGATGCTCTAAAAGCATACAAAGACGAATGTAAGAGAGCTAAGATATGTGTAAAAGTGGCTTAATAAAAGTCATGGGAAGTCTTTGGAAAGAGTATGGAAAATAAGTTTCAGGAAGGTGGCAAAATGTTCTGGAGGCTACTGAAGCAGCTTAGAAATGGAGGAAAGAGCACTGTAAAAGAAATCAAAGATGATAAAGATGACATGAAAACTAAAGATAAGGATATCCTAGATGTCTGGAGTAATTATTTTGAAAGAGACTATTAAATGAACCAAGCAGTGATGGAATCATACTAGAAAATTTTTCAAGAGGAATGCAAAGAGGAGTACATATCAATACTTGATGTAGAAAAAGCTGTCAAAAGCTTGAAATGTGGAAAGACAGCTGGAGTAGATGACATTTGATCAGAAATGTTTAAATATGGAGGTATAAAAGTTTTGCAGTGGCTACACTGCATAATTCAGAGGATCTGGTCAGAAGGTCAAATTCCCAATGATTTTAGTAGAGCGCTCATAGTACCCATCTATAAAAAAGGGAATAAAGCTGAATGTGAGAATTAAGAGGAATTGTTCTACTAAGTGTTCCAGGTAAAATTTATGCAAGCATACTTGAAAAGAAGTTGAGAAAGATTGTGGAAGAGAAACATGGAGAAGAATGAGCTGAGTTCAGGCCAAATAGAGGCTGTCAAGATCAAATTTTCACTTTAAGACAAATAGTTGAGAAATCATGGAAATACGACAAAGATCTCTACTTAAGTTTTGTAGATCTGGAAAAGGCATACGACAAGGTGCCCAGAGAAAAGCTTTTCAAACACTACAGTTATATGGGATGAATAGAACATTATAACAGAGCAGTACATAGTCGATATTTAAGTTGTCAGTCAGCAGTTAAAACTGAAGAAATTACAGGAAGATGGTTTGATGTAAAATCAGGGGTTAAACAAAGATGCACATTATGAAAGAAAGTGGCATCAGGTCTGCTATTAGAATTGGAGATGTCAAATTTAGCTCTTTATCTTAAGCATATATTTCTTCTTATATGCAGTTACAAGACAGCCAGGTAAAAACTTGGCTGTAATTCATTTGTTTCTAATAGTACTGGTTTTTACCTGACTGCCTTGCAACTGTATTATATTGGAGATTCCATTCTCTATATACCTTCAATGTTGTTAATTTTTTAATTTCTAACTGCATTACACTGATAATGATCCACAATATATGAATCAAAATATTTGTAGTTAATCTATCTTAATTAAATAATTTTTCAACAGTGTCTATGTGTAAAGTATTGAGTGAGCTGTGCAGATTTATTTGCTATGTTGGTCACATGGCCCAGTCAAGTTAGATATATTTTTAGTGCATTTAAACAGCTGGCATCCTAAAATAAACTTCACTATAGAAAAGGAATGAACTTTCTTCTTTTCCCAGACACATTACTTGCACATCTTGAAATAGTTCATTTAGTTTTTTTAAAATTTTTTTTTACAGATAGCCAACACATCAATCATCTTCAACAGCTTAATGAACCTAATGCTGACATCACCAGGTTTCTACATCTGTATCATTGACCACATCTGCAGTAAACTGTTCATCAAGTGGTCTCAGGTCTTTTATTACCATATCCAATCATTCATCTTGAATAGGATCTTCATGCACATCTTTTCTTGTCAATTTTATTTGTAAGCATCTGTCTGACCAAATGGTCATCTACTCCCCAATGGCCAAAACCATTCAATTCTCATACTTCTCACAAAAGACAGAATATTCTTGCGACTTTGAAACAGGCTTCACAGGTCTGAATTGCATCTTCAAGTACTTTGACCGAAGAAAAAATTTTTCTCACCATTTGTTGTTGAACTTGTCTCACAAAAGTAAGTTAATACCAAGCATAAATAACTCATAGAATTTTTCTTTGAATTTTCTGGATAATAATTTGGGATTTTAGGAGTTCTAATAGTACAGAGTATCCACAATTGGCATTCTCAATTCTCCCTACTCCCCTCATCTCTTGATGCCTTTCTCTAGATGTTAACGATGACCTCTAGATATTTAAATCCACGTTTTCAAACATATGATTATCAACAACCACTAAGCTGGATCAGACACGATATGTCTTCGGAATGTATGTGTGTGTGTGTATATATATATATATATATCTTTTCCTGGTTTATAATAACATCAACAGGCTTACTAATCATAATTAAATTAGATGCAATTTGTATATCATTCTAATAGGAGTCTCCAAGGATGTCATCAGCATAAGTTAATTAGATGTTCTATCCATTGCTTTCCATTATCCTTGATGAAGTCCAAATTTAATTTCGAAACTTGATGAATATTTCTGTAGGAGACATAACTGCCACACTCTTGCCAGAGGGCATAGTAATTATATAGGTGTATCGCATTCATAAACTTTTGTGGTATTCTAAAAAATTTCATTGCATTCCATTGAAATAAGATTTTAGAAGCATTCCCTTTCAATGTATAGCCATGTGCTTCTTTATAGTTGATGAATACCAGATGCAATTCTTTATCAAATATTTTTATATTAAAAAAAAAGGGGAGGGGAAGGCATAATATGGCTGTATTTCACTCCATTGGAATTTCTTTTTTCCACGTCAACTTGATAAGTTCATACAATTCAACTGTTAAGGGCATTTCTCTAATTTTTTAAAGCTCTGTTGCAATTTTATTTTCACCAGCTGCCTTATTATTTTAATTTTAATAATTTCAGTGAGAAATGGTGTCTCAATCACAGGTTCTTTAACATTTCCTTCTAACGACTGTACCAATGATATAAATTTCCAACAGAGACATTCTTTATTTCTTATCTTTGGTAATTAAGGTGACTAAGTTGTTAGTCAGTATTTGAGACTGTGGTTTATTTATATCCTTTTTAAGTATTGCACTAGAGCAGAAGAACCTCTGAGTTATCTGTAATATTTTTAATTTCATCAATTAATTTTTGTCTGCCATCCTCTTCTCTTAACACAGTATTTTATTAGTTTCTACAGCTCCTATGTTCTTTAGTATTCTATGAAGACGAGTCGAATAGAATTTTTAACATCATATTATGTTTCTTCATTGCATCTTTATATACAGGGGTGGTCTGAAAAGTTCTCGGCCTCGAACCATAGATAGCAAGACTATCGGCATGGTTATTTTTTTCTAAGTTGGTACATCTGTCATAAGCATCCAGGTGAAATTGCAAGTCATTATATCAAGTAGTTTGTTTTATACAGCTGTCAGAAGCAAAAGTGTTGTCTGTATTCCTTGAAATGGATAAAATTGAGTATCGTGCAGTTATAAAATTCTTTGTAAAAGCAGGTTTAACGACAAAAGAAATTCATTTGAAGTTTATGGGCACTCTTCCCCTTTGTTTTCGACAATTAAGAAATGGGCTGCAGAGTTTAAATGTGGCCATACCAGCCTTGAAGATGATCCACGTGAAGGACGTCCAAAAAAGTGTAACAACACCAGAAATCATTGACCAAGTGGATGATATGGTATTGGATGACCGGCGAATCAAAATGCATGAAATTGCTGAAACTATAGGCATTTCAAAAGAATGTGTAGGATATATTTTGCACGAAGAATTGCAAACGAAAAAGCTTTGCGCAAGATGGGTGCCACGCTTCCTCATAGCAGATCAAAAATACACTAGCATGAAAATCTTTGAACAGTGCTTGGAGCGTTCTAACAAGAATAAAACTGATTTCATGCATTGATTTATTACTATGGATTCACCATTAAACACCAGAATCCAAACAGCAGTGAAAACAGTGGACAGAAGCCGGTTGTTCGGCATCAAAGAAGACAAAGTCAGTTCCATCAGCAGGAAAGGTCATGGCATCAGCATTTTGGGATGCTAAAGGCATTGTTTATTAATTATCTTGAAAAGGGTAAAACAATAACCGGGGAACACTGGTCTTTTAACCAGACTAGATGAAGAAATTCGCGAGAAAAGACCCAGTTTGCAGAAGAAAAAAATCATCTTTCATCAAGACAATGCCCACAAAGGTGTTTTGGCAATCTGAAAATTAAGGGATCTGCACTATGAATTTGTTGAAACACCCTATTCCCACAGATATGGCTACCTCTGACTTCTATCTCTTTCCAAAACTAAAACTCTTCTCACTGGTCAGCATTTTTCTCCAAATCAAGACGTGATTGCAGCTGTAGAAGGGTATTTTGCAGATCTTACTGAGAACCACTACAGGGATGGGATAATGGTGCTGGAGCATTGCTGAAGTATTAGTCTTAAGGGAGATTATGTTGAAAACTAAAATAATTTTGAAATTATAAATTCGTTTTTTCATTGTTAGGCCGAGAACTTTTCAGACCACCCTCGTATATCACCGAGCCATTTCTCTTTCTTTCTGTTTTTGCAAATTGAAGTTTTCTTTTACACAACATATAATAATAATTTTATTATTATATGTTGTGTCTATTTTAACAGTCTCAGCTTGAGACTGTCCCAAATTTTATTGTTACCAAATAATCAGTATCTGCATCAGTTTTTCTGAAGGTTTCTTATATATGTCTTATACCTATTCTTTATCATTAGAAAGTCTATAAAGTGCTTAATGTTCCATCTGGGCAGCAAGTTTATGGATATTTCTTCTGGGAAACTATGTGCATTAAGCCCTCTGGATGATACAAAGTTAACACTAATCCCACTCTCATCAATACTAATGTCAAGCAGATTATCAGGGCCAATTGTTGGTCTATATCTTGTTAATTTTCCTATTTTAGAGTTAGTCACTATAAATGCCCAAGTATATCCTGTCTAGTTTCTCATAAAATTCGACACACATATTATAGCACATGGAACCAAGGGCTTTTGTTTCAATGGAAAAACATAACTACCCTTTAGCCCAAGAGCTACAACTCCAAAAAAGTACATAAAATTAATGTATCTCCCACCCACCACTGACATACAAGATCAGAAAACCATTTTTATCCTTTATGTCCCTGGTATATCTGAAAAGATACCCAATGTGCTAAAAAATACACACTACTTCATACCACTTTTAAACCACATATCAAATTAGCAATTGTTGTCTGTTCTCCTATAGACAAATTCCATCCTTTAACACATCGAAGAGTGAATAAATTACATGCTTGCAACCTGATCTATTGTGAAAAGATAGGAAGTTGCATTAATGTCCCCTTCAAAATTTAGCCTGCACGTGATCGATGTTCCCAAGTAACTGAATTTTTTAACCCATTCCACTTAAAAGAAGAATTTAACTTTAGTTAAATTCTTCTCTATTTCTGCCTATCGTCAATGTTTTAGTTTTACTAAAATTCATCTGCACTGCATAGTTTTAATGGTTTTATGTAGGTTAATTCTAATAGATAATTTATATATCTAGCTTAATGCAGTTATTGGTCAGTAATTTGCACATTCTTGTATAAAGCCTTTTTAATGTATGGGAATTATTCTTCCCAATATCCAGTCATTAGGAATTTCCCCAGAACTGAAGACTTGGTTGAAACTGCACTGAATAATGTTCTACTGTTTCTTCTCCATATTTCCATCTATATCAGTATTTCATCTCTAATTGGAGTTTATCTGTTTTCATTTTGTCTGATCACAGCATCTATTTCTATCTTTAATATTTTTGGGGGTTTCTTCACTTTTAACAAGTTTTTTCCTCCATAATTTTCAGTATTAACTTTTGAAAAACTTTAAGATAGTCAATTCAGATTTCAGAATTCTTTTTAAGTTCACCATTTTTAGAGCTATAGATTTGTATGTTTTAAAAGTTCTTTTATTGTGCTATATACTAATTTTGTAGTACGAATGATAGCTGTATTCTGACATATGTGTTTTGATTTATTCAATTTGATTACCTGCATTTAGCTGTAATTTTATTTTTTAACTGCTTGTGGTTTTCCAGCAATTCGGGTGTGCTCTGAGTAGAAAGTTTTTCCTTTGATGCCACAGATCTATTATTGAAGTAGTAAGTCAATAATTATTAGGTCTTTCTTTTTTTTTTTTCTTTAATGTTTCTTTTACTGCATCTAGCACTGCATTTTTACCTTTTCTCAAAACTGTTCTGTCTTCAAAAGTTAAAGTTCCCATTTTATAATTCATTTTTTTTTAAATCTTTTGTGTTTGGAATCTTAATTTTGACAAGTCTTAGAGATCTTTTCCTAATGGTGGTCAGATATACAATAGGCAAAGCTCAAATAATCAACATACAACCAAGTCAAATAAATTTATTCTCAGAAACAATGCAATTAAATATAACATGTTGCATCTAATTTCAAGGATCATGATGTAATTCAAAATTCCAAATGGAAAATTGGATGATTAGACTTTTTTGTATCTATGGTTTCAAGAAAAAGGAAATTTTTTGAGCCATTAGATAGTATTGCAGCCAACAAAGACAGGAAAAGCTGTTTTTTGTTCGATATCTAAATATCAAAGTAGGAAATGAATACTGGAGATATAGAACTGGACTTATATAATCTATGCACATTTGTGTTACAACACAAATGTGCATAGATTTGCATGAATGCAAAAGAAAATAGAAAAGTCTTCCTGCTAAGTTCCCTTTGACAGTTACAGACAAGTACTTACAGGGGATTTAAAACAGGAAGTGATCACCATTTAGTTTTGAGCAGGATAAAAATGAACATCACACTGAAAATAAAAATATGTAAAAAAAAAAAGTGAAAAAATAATCAAAGTTGAGCTGTCACAGGTGAATTATGAACTCAAATATGCAAATATTATTGGAGAAAAATGGAAGCCTTGAAAACAAGAACCATGCCTTAGACACTCAATGACAAAATCTGAAAGAATTTTTATTTATTAACCAGAGAATGCATATGGGGAAGTCATTTGCAAAGACAGAAAAATCAAAACTCATGCTGGACTCAAGAAGTGAAAGGGGCAATTCTGGAAAATGAAATATAATGAAAGTTTCTCTCACATAAGTCTGTGGATACTCTCAGATAATAGAGAGAGAGAGAGAGAAAAATGAAAGAAAGCTAAACTACAGGGGGGTCCTCGACATGCGTTGTTTTGACTTTACAGTGGTAATTCCCATAAATAATTTAAAAAATAAATTTCGACTTGAAGCAGCACGATGTAAAATTCAAACGTCGCGGGCGAACTTGTTTGTGAGCATGGCAGAAGAATACACCGTTACGCAGCGTTTGTTTGGGAGAGGTGGCGTCACTTGGGTTCCAGCATACACTCTTTTGGTACCGCGTGCTTTGTTTACATCTGCTCTCTCACTTTTGTGTTTGTGTTTTTTTGAGACTTTTTACCCTTCAATATGGCTCCCAAACATAAGGCAGACTCTTCCGATGGCAGTATGTCGAAGAAAAGGAAAGCCATTAGATTAGAAGTGAAATTAGACATTATTAAAAGGGCAAAAAAGGGAGAAACGCCAATGAACATCGGCCGCGAGTTGAACTTAAGTCGTATCACAGTCGGGACTATTATCAAGGATAAAGTTCACATCCTTGAAACATGAAAGGATTGGCACCCATGAAATCGACTGTGATTACGAAAAAACGTAGTAGGCTCATGATTGAGATGGAAAGGCTTCTTGTTCTTTGGCTGGAAGACCAGCATCAACGCCGTATCCCAATTAGCCTCATGTTAATTCAAGAAAAGGCGAAAAGATTATTTGAGGCATTGAAAAGTGAAAGGGGGGAAACAAGTGCAGGTGAAGAGTTTAATGCTAGTAAAGATTGGTTTATGCGGTTTAAGGCTCGGGGCAATTTACATAACCTTAAGGTGCAAGGTGAAGCTGCTAGTGTGATGATAAAGCAGCTGGTGAGTTTCCTGAGGGGTTGGCTGAGATTATAAGGGAGGAGGGCTACAGTCCTCAATAAGTGTTTAATGTGAACGAGACAGGCCTATTTTGGAAACATATGCCTAATCGTACCTATATCGCCGAGGAGAAGGCAGCACCAGGCCATAAAGCTGGTAAGGAGAGACTGACTTTGCTTCTTGGGGCTAATGCTGCTGGTGACTTAAAACTGAAGTCCTTGTTGGTCTATCAAGCTGAAAATGGCATTTGGAAGGGTCAACTGCCTGTCATCTGGAGGTCCAATAAGAAGGCATGGGTGACACTTCAAATCTTCGAGGACTGGTTTACCAACCATTTTGTGCCAGAAGTTCAGAGTTACTGTACAGCCAAGGGTCTGCCCTTTAAGGCATTGTTAGTGCTAGACAATGCCCCTGGTTACCCTGTCCACTTGGATGACTTTCACCCTAATGTTAAGGTGGTTTACCTTCCACCAAACACCACAGCCCTTTTGCAGTCTATGGACCAGGGTGTTATTGCTTCCTTTAAGGCCTACTACCTCCGCAGGACATTTGCTATGGCTTTCAGGGCAACTGAAAAAGACAGAAACTTAACCCTCAAAGACTTTTGGAAATCGTATAGCATTTATAATGCCATACAAAATGTTGAGCATGCTTGGGATGAAGTGAAGCAGACAAATTTGAATGATGTGTGGAAAAAACTGTTCCCCCAGTTTGTGAATGATTTCCATGGCTATGAGGAGACAGTTGAGGCTGTCACAGAGAAGGTTGTTGCCCTGGGGAAGCAGATGAATTTGGAAGTGGAGGCTGAAGATGTCACAGAGCTTCTGGCATCTCATGGGGAGGAGTTGTCAGCAGAAGACCTCATTCAGTTAGAGAAGCAGCTGATTGAGGAGGAGGAAATGGTTCCAACCCCTGAACCCAGGAGATTCATCACCAATGGCTTGGTAGAAGGTTTTGCCCTCATTGAGGATGGGCTGGCCAAGTTTGAGGCTGAGGATCCCAACATTTCTAGGTACACAAAGGTCTTTCGAGGGGTTATGGATTGCCTGCAGTGTTATAAAGAGATATACGAGGAGAAGAGGATGGTATCATTCCAGACTAGCCTGGAACGTTTTTTCACGAAGGTAGAGAGGCCTGAAGCAGGTGCTGGTACCTCAACTGTCTCTCTTCAGTTCATCTTCCAGCCTCTCTATCTTTTTCAGTTGCACCTGCAGCCTGTCCTGACTCTCCAGCCTCGTCCTTCCATTAAGTCAGTCTCTCCCTCCTTGCAACACCCCTTCCAGTGTGCAAGCCAACCACAGGATAAAAGGTAAAGAGCTGTTTTCATTTTCATTTTTTTTTTTTTAATCACCTGTACAGAATGTACAGTTTCATTTGTCATTTTGGGGATTGTTCTCATTTTTATATATGTTTTTTTTTATATTACAGTTTCAATTTTGTCATTTTTCTGTACTATACAGTAATTAGCCTCTGTAGCTCAGCCGGTATAGCCGAAGCCTTTTGGTCAGAAAGAACTGGGTTCGATTCCAGTCTATGACGTGAGGAACCTTCATCTGGTCTGTTTTGACTAAAGGTGAGTTAGCTGCTCTCATACGGATGGAGGTAGAAAGTTTTTTCACCCGGAAATTCGGGTTTTTCGTCCCTCAAAACAGGCAAACCGGCCCATGAATAAACACGGATTACAGCCATGAATACTTAAGACAATATGTGGAAGAGATAGGGTCCTCACCATATGTTGTTATGCCCATAGTTAATCATGAGTCACATCATGGTAGTCAACCTCTAGGATACAGTAATTATGTTCTCCCTTTCATTTTCCTATGCCCTAGTTCTGTTTCTTGATATATACAGGGTGTTCGGGATAAATTTGACAGTTTCGTAAGGAAAAAGAAAATCTTCTTTGTATCTATTAAATTTAATGAATTGACAAAAAAACATTACAGGCAGAGTTAATTACAATACTATCAACAAGATTTACTCAAAATAACCACCATTAGCATCGATCACAGCTTCAATTCTGTTTCGGAACCTCGAACAAGCTGATGCTACAGTCTCCCTGGGAAGGGCCGCAAAAACTGTTTTAATTTTATCCATTAACTGGGCTTTTGTATTACTGGAAGTGCGATTGGTGTCTTTTTCAACTGCGCCCCATACAAAATAATCCATGGGGTTAAGGTCTGGGGAGTTTGGAGGCCAAACATTTGGACTGGTGAAGTCGTAGAAATTTTCAGACAACCATTTTTGACTTTTCCCAGAGGTGTGGCAAGGGGCCGAATCCTGCTGCCATACATACGGCCTACCATTGGCTACCCTTGTTATCCAGGGCTTGACTACAGTTAGCAACTCCACGAACAAAGCCCGAATTCCAATGTCAGGGTTCTTCAACACCTGTTCCTGCAGATTTGCGAGGAATTCTGCTGTACGAACGCAATCAGATCGTCTGCTAGGGATCTTTCTTCTTGCTACATCCTCGTAGTCACCATTGCAAGTCTCTAGTTTATGCCTGATTGTTTTTACTGTATTCTGGGAGCATTGGGCAGCAGTCGTAATATCCTTATTTTGATGGCGGGCACGAATCATCATGATACAAGTTATTCTCTTCCATGATTCAGGTGGGTTCCAGCTATCCATCCTTTCTGACATCTTGTATATGAATGAAGAAGGGTCCAAACTTTTAAATGAAGAGAAGTGTGTGTTAATACATGTAACTTACGGAAAAATATAATTAATTATAAATATGTCAAATTTATCCCGAACACCCTGTACGTATGACTTTAGGGTGTTTTAGGTTAGGTAAGTAACTTAGGCTATGGTAATTCCGACTTGCATCGAAAATTGCCTTGCATCGGTCCGTAGGAACAGATCTCCGACGTAATGTGAGGACCCCCCGTATATATAAAAGTAGCTAAATAAACAGCACGGAAAAACTTAAGAATATAGAAGAAAATTATCATTCTTTCATGATATTTTTCTGTAGACTCCATAGCTATTGCACAGTCTACAGTTTTCACCTTATCTCTTAGTTAATTATAGAAATAAAACATTTTTACTTGACATTTTATTTTAATTTGAAACAAGTTAATACTTGCCTGTTCACATGTAGTTATAAACTCTGCAACAGCACCATGATCCGTAGATTTCTTTAGAATATCCTGGGATAATGCCTGCATAAAAAATTTTAAATATCAAATGGCAAAGATAAGACCAATATTGTGCATAATGAATGAATCTTCACTGCCAGTATAATTATTAAATATTCATATTATGATAATTTAGTATGATTATTTGAAAGATTTGAAGTTACTAATACAAAAGTAACTTTTTCATGTTCAATATTTAATGTTCTTCATTACTAGCCTTTGTTTTATTCACAAAACCTAGCAAAACAAACTCTGCATTTCAAAAAAAATTGAAGAAATGGAAACAAAAGTGCAGAGAGAGAGATTTTATATACAACCTGCACAGTGACAGTATGGTGAGAGATAAGATTGTTTCTGTATATTGACTTCATACTGGCTGAAGTGGATCAAACACATGAAGTACCTTACAGTATTTCACAGATAAAATATATCAGTTTTCTATCTTACAACATAATTATTCTATTTCATCATTAATTGTTTCATTGTAGAGCCATTAATCAAATTAACTGTAAGGGAGCTGCAACATTTGAAACAACAACATTTTACTTGAAATTTAATGTATCATTAAGTTATCTTTGAGTATTTTAAAAAGTCAATGAAATGGAAGAAATTTTATTCAGGTTCTTCTTTCAATTTACTTGAAAGAATTATTTCTGTGCTATTTCCATGTTGAAAATAACTGTTAAATATTTATGAAAGATGTTTATGAAAAACATTTGAAAAACAAATAACATTCATTGCAATAAATATAATTTGAACAAATTCACACACCACCTCCAAAAAAATCCAAATATCTGCCTTTATTATTATCATCATCATCATCAAATTCCTGATATGTACCATTAGGGGAGTGTACAGGATAATTATGATATTACTACATGAAAAAGTTACACCATTACTAACTTCTGATCAACAATTTTCCTCCAAATTAATCCATTATCTGTCAAGATTCCAATATTATCAGATCTTATATTTCTGTCTTTTAAAGAACTTTTTACTGTATCAATCCATCTACATCTTGGTCTTCTTCTGGGTATTTGCCCAAGCAACCTGGCTAAGAACACTTGTCTTGCTGATCTTTCCTCTCCCATTCTGTTTAAGTGACCATACTGCCTGAGATAGCTCTACTAATACATCCCTGAATGCTAACAATGGAGAGTTCTTTCTTAATATCCACATTTTTTAATGTGATACTGCCATTGATGCCATCTGTTCACTCCATTAATCTTTTTCAGAACTTTCATATCAGAGGTCTCTGGTCTTTGATCAAGTGTTTGATTTCTAAACCAGTTCTCAGATAAATAAGTTAAAATTGGTTTAAGCACGGTCTTGTATACAGCTCATTTAGTACTTCGGCTAATATCTTTCTTATTCCATATAAATTTATTCAGCTGACTTTTTACCATACCAGCTTTACTAATTCTGTTGTCTATTTCCATATTTAATTTACCATCTTCTAAATATTGTGCTTAAATAGCTCAAATGTTTTACTTGTTCTATAGGTTCACCAACCAGAATATAGTTGATGTTTTCAATATTTCTGACTATTTTCATTGTCTTTGTCATCTTCCAATACCGCTTTCAATTCCAACTGCTGACTAACAGCTTAAATAGAGAATATGTATTGCTTGAAATAATGTCCTATTTACACCCATAGCGTTTTGAAGAGCTTTCCTCTTGGCACTTTCATGTTCTTTTTCCAGATCCACAAAACTTAAACACAAATCCTTGTTATATTCCCAAGATTATTCAACTGTTTGCCTCAATGTGAAAATCTGATCCTGACAACCTTTATTACAACAGTTATTCAATTTAGTTAGGGAATCTTGCAGACTTGTGCTGGATTTATTCAGAAGTATAATATCATCTGCATAAAGTAGAGAGCTAAGATTAACATCACCAATTTTGTTATCAGATTTAATATCACTTTCTTTCATAATGTGATCCATATAGATAATGAATAACTGGAGATAATGTGCATGCTTTTTGCAAACCAGACTTAATATCAAATCATCTTCCCCTACCTCCTTCAATTCTAACTGATGCTTAACAGCTTAAATAGAGACTATGTATTGCTTGATATAATATCCCATTTATGCCATACAACTATAGCGTTTTGAAGAGCTTCCTTCTTGGCACTGTCATATGCTTTTTCCAGATCCACGAAACTTAAATACAGATCTTTGTTATATTCTCAAGATTACTCAACTGTTTGTCTCAACATGAAAATCTGATCCTGACAACCTTTATTTGTCCTGAATCTTGCTTGTTCTTCACCAAACTTCCCATCCACAATTTTTCTTAGCTGTTTCTCAAGTATATACTTACATAAATCTTACTAGGAACACTCAGTAGGGAAATACGTCTATAATTGTCACATTCAGTTTTATTTCACATTTTATAGATGTACTATGAGAGCTCTGCTCTAATCATTTGGAATTTTCAACACTCTGACCAGGCCGTATGAATTATGCAATGCAGCCACTGTAAAAATTTTTATACCTCTATATTTGAGAAATTTTGGCCAAATTTTATCTATTACAGCAGTCTTTCCACATTTCAGGTTTTTGATGACTTTTTCTACTTCAAGTATGGATATGTATTCCTGACTGCATTCCTGTTGGGAGTTTTCTACCAGAGTGCTGACTGCTTGTTTCATTTAGCAGTCTTTCAAAGTAATTACTCCAGACATCTATAATATTTTTATCTTCTGTTTTTATGTCACATATATCATCTCTATGGTGCAGCTGGAATTTTCAATGTTCCTCTCTATTTACACCATTATTGTCTTCTTATTTCTAATTTTCTTACCAAATTTGTTAAAACAGTTATTTAATTAAGAATTCCTGCAGAGTAGATCTATCTAAGAGTATGACATCATCTGCATAAAGAGCCGAGATTAACATATGAAATTTTGATATTAGGTTTATTACCCCTTTCCTTCACAATGCGATCCATAGAGATGATGAAAACAGGAGATAGTGACATCCCAGTCTTGCAGTCACAATTTTACATCAAACCATCTTACCATAACTTCAATTTTAATTGCTTGCTTAAAACTCGAATCCAGACTATATTACTTATATACTGAAGTGTCCTCTTTACACCATATAATTATAGTCTTTTGTACAGCTTTTCTCTCAGTGCTTTTGTCATATACCTTTTCTAGATGTACAAAACTTAAACACAAATCTTTACTATATTCTCATGATTTCTCAACTGTTTGTCATAAATAAAATTTGATTCTGACAACTGTTTGCCTTGATTCCAGCTTACTTTTCTCCAAATATCTCTTCTACATTTCTTCATAGTCTCTTCTCAAGTAAGTTTACATAAATTTTATCTGGAACACTCAGTAAGGAAATTCCTCCTTAATTCTCACATCATCAACTTCCTGATTGTACCCTCAGGGAGTATAGCTGAATGTAATATATCAGGTAAAAAAGATATATATATATATACAGGGTGTTCGGGATAAATTTGACAGTTTCGTAAGGAAAAAGAAAATCTTCTTTGTATCTATTAAATTTAATGAATTGACAAAAAAACATTACAGGCAGAGTTAATTACAATACTATCAACAAGATTTACTCAAAATAACCACCATTAGCATCGATCACAGCTTCAATTCTGCTTCGGAACCTCGAACAAGCTGATGCTACAGTCTCCCTGGGAAGGGCCGCAAAAACTGTTTTAATTTTATCCATTAACTGGGCTTTTGTATTACTGGAAGTGCGATTGGTGTCTTTTTCAACTGCGCCCCATACAAAATAATCCATGGGGTTAAGGTCTGGGGAGTTTGGAGGCCAAACATTTGGACTGGTGAAGTCGTAGAAATTTTCAGACAACCATTTTTGACTTTTCCCAGAGGTGTGGCAAGGGGCCGAATCCTGCTGCCATACATACGGCCTACCATTGGCTACCCTTGTTATCCAGGGCTTGACTACAGTTAGCAACTCCACGAACAAAGCCCGAATTCCAATGCCAGGGTTCTTCAACACCTGTTCCTGCAGATTTGCGAGGAATTCTGCTGTACGAACGCAATCAGATCGTCTGCTAGGGATCTTTCTTCTTGCTACATCCTCGTAGTCACCATTGCAAGTCTCTAGTTCATGCCTGATTGTTTTTACTGTATTCAGGGAGCATTGGGCAGCAGTCGTAATATCCTTATTTTGATGGCGGGCACGAATCATCATGATACAAGTTATTCTCTTCCATGATTCAGGTGGGTTCCAGCTATCCATCCTTTCTGATATCTTGTATATGAATGAAGAAGGGTCCAAACTTTTAAATGAAGAGAAGTGTGTGTTAATACATGTAACTTACGGAAAAATATAATTAATTATAAATATGTCAAATTTATCCCGAACACCCTGTATATATATATATATATATATATATCCTTTCTTTTAGTGTTGCACGGTGATCAGCATTCATTTTAGAAATTATGGACTTTACAACCGCATTAAAAATAACTCTTAATATCCTGACATTTTGATCTTCATATTAAGATCATCATCTGGAGTAAATACATAAGCACAAGCTGAGTAACATTACATACAGCGAGTAAAGAAACAATGAATCTGATCACAAGTTAATATACTGGCATGACCTCAAGTGAAAAAAATAAATAAATAAAATGAAATAATTATTTAGAAATTACATCAAGCTAAATTCTATTTATGATAACATGGATAAACATTTTTTCTCATAGTTTTCTTTTACTAACAATGATGTCCTATTTTTAGCATTACCATTGTTATTTTTGATTTAGGATCCTGGATTGTCTACAATCCTGTTTATAGTTACTATTAGAGAGGAAGGTTCTGTGGGTCGAATATCTGCCTTCCATATGTTTGGGATTTTTAGACCATCATTACTGTTCAGATTGGGGTGGTTGATAAGAATCTCACAGGCTTCCTTAAATTTGTGTTCCTATCATGTTTTGGTGTGATGTAAACAACTGGTGCTTTTCCAGTCAATTCTATGTCAAGTGTTCAGGGCATGATCAGAAAGGCCAGATTCACTATATTTATTATATTTAATGTGTCGTTTATGTACTTTTGGTCTGACAGGAATTGTGCATCCTGTTTCCCCTATATATGGTATGTTATAAGTGCAATAAATACAGTATACTGCAGGGTGGGCCAGCGGAGGGAGTGGGTCACCTCCTGCAAAAACTAAAAAACTTTTTAGTTTTTGCAGGAGGTGGCTTTGAGGTTGTATTTTATTTTTGTAGTATTCTGTTTATTTTATCTGATGTCCCCTTAATGTACGGAATGGATATAGTTTTATTGTAGTCTGGTTTGTCTTTGTTTTTAATTGAGGTCTTGTAGAGAATTTTGTTAATAGTGTTGGATTCTGAATGAAGAGAAATTAAAATGATTAATACTCCCTTCAGAATCCAACATAATCCACCATATCAAAGGCTACATTTGTAGATATTATTTAATGTAAATCTCTTGTTATAAACTATTATTCATATAATTACCTTTGAGTTTTTTTTATTTAATTATTTAATCTAAGATATGTATAAATAATGGAAAGAACTCTGTATAAAAATAACGTTCAGATTATTTTATTTATTCCTATATTAATAGTAGAAGAATCTGTGTTCTACTTATTTAATTGTATATTATTTGAATTGAAAAATATCCTTTTATTTTATTTCTGTATGTAAAGGTAAAGTGTTATGTAATGCTTATGCTTATGTACTGCTCTAATTGTTGTCATGGAGACGGAGTTAAAAGTAGAAAGCACGAGCTTGGTAGCACGTGAGTTATGGAGGTGAGATGGAATTGATATAACCTAGAGGTTGAGAACAAGTTTTGGCGGGAAAAAGGAGTGAAGGTATATAAACGGAAAGCCAGAGTAAACAAGGGAGTCGGAGAATCGAGCAGTCGGAGTCAGGCAGTGGGAGTCGTGACAGTCAGCACTAGAACTGGGAAACTAGGGACTGAGTGCAGTTGGAGCACTCAACACAGTAACGGCACTCAGAACAGTACAATAGAGATGAGGAAATTATTTATTAGCAGCACAGAGTTAAGTAAGAGACTGTAGTAATAGGAATTAAGTGCTGTAATTAGATTATGAAGGATCGAGATATAAATTGACTACTCAGAATATTGATATGGAATTCTGAAGTTAATGTTGAATTCCAGAACTTCCAAGGAAGATTAGAGGAAAGCAGATTCTATTGCAAAGTAGTATATGAGGAATAAGTGAATTTTCTAGTGCAAGTGTGTCTGCATTTGTGATGTGCTGAGATTAACGATTAAGTTGTTTTAAAAAAGATTACTTTTGAAATGTGTAGCTCCAGTGTGACAGTTAACTAAAGTTTTAAGTGTGCCTCAATGAATAATTTGTGCAAGGATTTATTCTGGTAAGAACAGTTGTACTTTATAGCATTTTAGAGTGAGGTTATAAGAATTAACTCCTCCTGTTAAATCCTAATATTAACTTTGGTGTTTATGCTGAAATTAGCCAAAGCTAGAAGATTAATAGTCCCCCCCCCCCCCTTAGAGTGATAACTACCTCATGACTGAACTATGTGATTTCTGACAAAGGAATAATTAGAGAATACAATTGTTAAAATATTTGCTGTGAATTTCAGTGATATTAAACTTTAGAACTATCTTTGTTTGTCAGGGAGAAATCAGATTTTAAAGACTCAATGTTTGATACCAAGAGTTGAGTGAATGTTATGAGTTGTTGAAAAGAGTTAATTTTGCATTATCTTGTATCCAAAGTATGCTTATGTTTATATTATATAACCCTGCATTAAATGTTTCGTTTTATTGATTTCAATTTGTTGTTAGCCTGATTCTTTTTCACTGCACCGTTCATAAAATTATCGGACCTAGCGGGAACCTTAAATGTTGATGTTAAACTCGGCCTATATATAAAAATTAGACTGCTAAAGTTAATTAATATTTGATTCCACTATTTTGCATAGACTAATCTGAATATAGGGTGGCGCAGTATAATAGAAATTTCCCTATATTTGGCTTAGTAGTCAACATACAATTAATTAACCTTATTAAGAACAACGTTAAAACAAGATAGCGGATAAAAAGACAGGATGTACTATTACTACTATGGAAGGACGACACAACAATAGTGTTTTGGCTGTACCCTTTTTTTGAAAAGTATTGCTGATAACTTTAAATTCATCTTTCAATGCATATTCACTGGAGCAGATCTCCAGAGCCCTGTTTTTTTAGAGTATTAATGACACCTAGTTTTTGTGTTGGGTGGGGGTAGGAGTTTATGTGTATATATTGGCCAGTATGTGTTGATTTCCGGTAAACAGTGAAGGAAAGATTGCCAGAAGGAAAATGTGTGACAAGTGTATCTAGGAACGGAAGTGTGTTCTGTTTTTTATTCTCAATTGTGAACTGTATGTGTTTGTGTTGTTTGTTTAGGTGGCTAAGGAATGTGTCTAGTGGCCATGGGACCAGATCGCGAAAACATCGTCAACGTATCTAAGCCAGACTTTGGGTTTTAAAGGAGGAATCTACAGCATGTTGCTCAAAATGTTCCATATAAAAGTTAGCAATTAAATGGGGGATAATGGCGAGCCCATGGCTGTGCCTTCTTTTTGTAGGTAGAAAGCGTTTCGCCATACAAAATAACCAGAACGTAATACATGTGCAAAGAGCGGCATGATGTGTGGAGGGAATTTGTTCTGTAAAAGAAGGATTGTGTCATTGATTGGGACATTCGTAAAGAGGGCAGAGACATCAAAACTGACTAATAAATCATCCTTTTCTAATGTAATGTCTTTGATGATGTTTATAAAGTGTTTCCGATGTAATTTCTAAATAATTAATTTTTTTTCTTCTTTTTTCACTAGAGGTCATGCCACTAGATTAACTTGTGCACAAATTCATTGTTTCTTTACTCACTGTATGTAATAATGTAACTCAGCTTGTGCTTGTGTATTTGTATATACTCCAGATGATGATCTTAATATGAAGATCGAAATGTCAATATATTAAAAGAGTTATTTTTAACACGGTTGTAAAGTCCATAATTTCTAAAATGAATGGATATATATATATATATATAAACTTGAAGTGTCCCCCCCCCTCTGTACGCATGGGTTCAATGAGAGCTCTACTCCAATCATCAGGATTTAGACTATCTTACCAAATTCTCTGAACTGTGCCATGCGTAATAGTAAAACTCTTATACATCTATCTTTGGGCATTTCTGATTGGATATCATCTATTCCAGCTACCTTTCCATGTTTCTGGTTTTTAAATAACATTGTTTACCTCAAGGACTGAAATATTCTCCTGACTGCATTCCACTTCAATATTTTCCAGCATCAGTTCTGTAACATATTTTTTCATTTAGTAATGAATGTAATTATCTCAGACAACTAAAATATAATTTTTTAATCTTTGAATTTCATGTCACCTTTCTCATCTCTGATCCCTTTTATGATACTCTTTATGGTAAACTTTCAATATGCTTTCTCTTTTTTCCATGACCACCTCTTTAACTTTCTATGTTCTTCATGTTTTGAATTTTCTGTCCTGTTAGATAACTTCACAACATGCCTCTCTGGAAGTATAAATCAATGCTCGCTTCATAGTCTGTCAACGAGTCTGAGGTTTGGTTCTGTTTTTTCAAACTCTTTCATTTTTCTTGAATAATATTTGCATATTTGATTCTACAGTTCACTTCTAAAAAGCTGCTCAACTGATTTTTTTTTGAAATCTTTGTTCTTCTATTTATATATCATAATTATAAAAAATACTTTTAACTATAAGAAAGTAGAAAATTACCCACTTTTTGTAATCCTTTAAAAAGTTCTTGTTCTTGTTTAGCACTCAGAATTCCCAAAGAAGTATCAATTCCAAACAGCTGCAAAACCGACATAAAAATTGAATCTACACGAATTGGTACAGGTGGTTTAGGAGGGGCTCTCTGAATAACAGGTGTCTGAGCTGGAGGTGTTGCAACTTTTGTCTCTAAATAAACATTTGCAAAAATATAATTTAAAAAGAATTGAAAATTGTAAAAGAAAGCTATCTTATAATTGCACACACAAAATTTTCTTCATACTGAATACTTTAAACATTAATATTTATCTATTTATTTATTTTGTGTGTGTGTGTGTGTGATTTATTTTAATATAGATCAAATATACATCATTCAATGGAAGTGATTAAGTCATGCTGTATATAATACATACATACATCATTCAAATAATGCTGGGCATTATTTGAATGATGTGTATATAGGAGATAGAATAGTAACTAAAATTTTTGAATTACTCTTCTGCATGAAGTGCTAATTTTTATTTGAAGGAAAAAAGGGAAGTGAATAAGAAGTAGCAATATAGTAATTTAATCTGACATTCAGTCACCTGGACTTGAGAGTACCTTAAGAATTAAGAGAACAGATCATGTGTGGGATATCAATGTTGGAGGGGGAGGGGAAAGAATGCTAGAAATTCATAAATAGTGAAAATTGGTAAGGTGTAAGTGCAAGAAGGAAGAATAAATGGAATCAGAAGGGTGGTGATAAAAAGTAGAGCAAAGAAAACATAAAACATTAGACTAGAATTGGCTTGTGGAAACTGTGTAAAAGTTTATCACCTGGATTAAGTAGTATATATACAATACATTGCCAAAAGGATATTTCTAGCATTTATTCATAAAAACTTAAAAACATTACACAATTATGAAGAACTGTTAACTTTTAATGCCATAAGAAAAGAATTTCAGAATCACAAATATTTATTACTCAAACATATTGTAGTCATTTTTACAACGTTGTGCAAATGAACTGCAGCAGACTGTGGGCACTGGTAACATTTATAGAGCCTAGCTTACCTTACATAAGTAACACAAGTCATGATCATCTGGCATTTAGTAACGGCCAAACATCTACTTATCTACTTTACATTTTTGGGCAAGGAACTACATGGAATACGAAGACATTGCTAATGTCTTAGCAAAACCTTCCCAAGATCATCGACAATTGACGTTAGGTTGGCAAATGTATATCCATTATGTTCGAGGATTGAAGTGGGCAGGTGGAATGTCTATTATTTATACTAGGTGGTGATGGAATATGACGTGCAAATATCTTCCTGTGTTTGTTTGCATATTATACATTGAAAAATTGAGTGTGTTCTGTTGGGATATTTCAACAAGTGTGCCTAAAAATGTTAAAAACCTGTTTACCTCCAATTCAACAGTAAATTTAATGCAGGGGATATTATTTAGGTATGTGAGAAATTCCTTCTAATTGGGTAACAGAGCAAGGCCATATGATCTGAGCCAAACTTTAGGCCATGTTCCTTAGTATTGAATGATTTTTTTCTTCAAACCACTCCATGAACAGATTTTCTAACAAGGGAGAAAGGGAAGAGTCCATTGTTAATCCTTCCTTCTTTGGAGAGAGAGAGTACTATTAATGCAATGTTTGAAAAGATCTATAGTATCCAGTGGAAATAAGTCTTTAAGTAGTTGTAAGGTTTCTTGTTTCACTAGTGAAGAGTATCAAGGTTTGCAAATTCTATAGGTTCAGTAGGTTCTACTGTGATGTCTTTGGTGCATTCTATGAAGTGTATCATGCTCTTTACAAAAGAAGTTGTATTGCCAATGAGGGGGAGGCTTAGCAAGTTTGCTAGATATTTGGATAGCAATGAAGTTGGAGAACACCTTTCATCAAGAATGGATGACAATGGCAAAGCCTGCTTATGTAATTTTAGGACATCATAAATTTCTGGTACCATGGGTGGATCTTTACACAAGACATTTTTTGGTATTTTCAGACAGGTTGTATATATATATATATTTTTTTTTAAAAATCAGATTACTGGTCTTATTATGGAAATAAGAAAGATAGGGGAAAAAGGAAAAGATTTTTTACTAGAAATAATACAGAATATATTGTATATGATACAGGCATACTACCAGAAGAACTTCATAAAATCTATTTGCATTCTGATACCAAAAAAGAATAATGCTGCAGAATGTAATGATTTTAGAACAATTAGTATCATATTCCATGCTTCAAAACTACTATTGAAAATAATAGAAAAAATATAATGTTTTCTAGAATTAAATGCCACATAAGTGAACAGCAAAAGAATTCATGTGAAAAAGTACAATTAATACAATTTATGAATTAAAAATTGTTATAGAATGATCAGTAGAAATAAACAATAACATATCTATGCTTTACAGACTTTCAAAAAAAAAAAAAAACATTTGACATAGTAAGCCATGAAAAGTCAATAGAAATATTAAAAGACATTCTAACTGATAGAAAAGACCTCAGAATGATAATAAAAATATACCAAAATCAGAAGACACAAATTATAAATGAAATTAATAATGAAACGATAAATATCAAAAGAGGAGTGAGACAAGGGTGTATAATATCACTTATATTTTTCAATATATACAATGAAATGATAATGAAACAATATGAAAAAATTGAAATGGAAATACAAATAAATGACAATAGAATTAATATTAGATTTGCTGATGATTTGGTCTTCATAGCAAAATCAAAAACAGTTATAAAATATGGCTGAAATACTATATTTTGTAAATTTCAACACAAAAAGAATCAGAATTATGACTTAATATTAAAACCAAGTACAGTAAAACCCCGAAGTTACACGGTAGGTGGGACCAACAAAAAGCACATAAGTCGAATTTGCGTAATTCAGGGTATAATTTTGCATGTAATTTATATATACAAACATACAATTGGGACCAAAGGTTTACAAAAACACCTATATTTTTTAAGAAATATAATCATAATTGTAGTTTTTCGTACATAAAAAAAGAGTTATTTCGATGTCGATGGTTTCATAAAATCTAATAGATTTGTCTGATGGCACAATGTCTTTTTCTTGTCATGCAAAATTTCTTCATAGCAAGCTAATGATTTTTTTATTCCTTGCCTTGTGGCTACAATTCATTCCTCATTAGAATCTATGTCCTCCATAATCTGTAAACTTTTCTTTTATGATTGTTCTTACTGTGGATTCCTGTAGATCGAACTTCTTTGCTAGCTCACAAATTTTCATTCCGCATTCAAAATCCTTAATAATGTTGAGTTTTGTTTCCAAAGTCAATGTTTTTCTTTTCTTGCTAGCTGTAGAAGAATCGGACTTGCTTCTTTTGGATGACATTATTATTTTTTATGTGATAAAATTTTTATCAAGAACATAACATTAAACAATTGTAAGGTTTGTAGACTATAAAAATCGTGTATGAATGGAGACTGCGCGAAACACGTCAGTGCTTGTTCACAGCACGTGTGACACTGGCGAATGCGGCCGGCGCCTGAAAGATACGACTAGTGGTGAGGCGTGAAGCAGCACCGGAATACGTACATATAAGAAACTGCATAACTCTGGATTCGCGAAGTCGGTATATGGTAATAAGCGAAAACAGCAACAAGAACAAATTTAAGAGTACGGGATACATTCAAAATGTAAAGACTTATAATTATTTAAGAGTAATGATTGCAGAAGATGGAATAACAGCTAGGGAAATAAAATCAAAAATAGCTAAGACAAAAGAAGCATTTTGAAATAATAAATTACTATTGACCTCTGGAATAAATAAACAGACTAAAATAAGAATAATAAAATCCTATGTAGAGTCCACATTGAATTATGGATGTGAGACATGGTTATATACAAAATCCATCATCAAATTCCTGCCATGTACCCTCAAGAGGTGTACAGGATATGATAGTACTACATGAAAAATTTACATTATTACTAACTTCCTATCTACAATTTTCCTCCGAATTAGTCTGTTATTTGTCAAGACTCCAACATTATCAGATCTTATATTTCTATTATCTAAGGAACTTTGTACAGTATCAATCCACCTATATCTTGGTCTTCCTCTGGGTCGTTTTCCTGCCAACCTGGCAGAGAATATTTGTTTTGCTAATCTTTCCTCGCCCATTCTGTTTAAGTGACCATACCACCTGAGATTAGCTCTGCTAATGCATTCCTGGATGCTGACAATGTCAAGTTCTTTCCTAATATCCTCGTTTTTAATATGATATTGCCATTGATGCCATCTGTTCAGTCCTCTAATCTTTCTCAGGACTCTCATATCTGGAGTCTCTAGTCTTTGGTCAAAGTGTTTTACTTCTGACCCAGCTCTCAGATACATAAGTTAAAATTGGTTTGAAGACTGTCTTGTATACAGCTAATTTAGTGTTCCGACTAATTTCTCTCTTATTCCATATGAATTTATTCAATTGACTTCCTACCATACCAGCTTTGTTGATTCTATTGTCTATTTCCATATTTAATTTACCATCTTCACTAAAAATTGTGCCCAAGTAGCTGAAATGTTTTACTTGTTCCACAGGTTCTCCGTTTACAACGCAGGTGACATTTTCAACGATTCTGCCTATTTTCATTGTCTTTGTCATTTTATTGCTGACCTTCATACCATATCTATTACAACAGTTATTCAATTTAGTCAAAGAATCTTGAAGACTTGTAGCGGATTTATTTAGAAGTATAACATCGTTTGCATAAAGCAAAGAGCTGACATTAACATCTCCAATTTTGATATCATGTTTAATACCACTTTCCTTCATAATATGATCCATATAGATAATGAATAAAAGAGGGGATAATGTATATCCTTGTCTCACACCAGATTTAACATTAAACCATCTTCCTGTACTTCCTCAATCCTAACTGCTGATTTACAACTCAAATAAAGACTAAGTATTGCTTGATATAATGCCCCAAATATAACTGTAGCGTATTGAATAGCTTCTCTCTTGGCACCTTGTTATATGCCTTTTCCAGATTTACAAAACTTAAATACAGATCTTTGTTATATTCCCATGATTTCTCAACTATCTGTTGTAAAGTGAAGATCTGATCCTGACAGCCTCTATTTGGCCTAAATCCAGCTTATTCTTCACCAAGCTTTTCTTCCACAATTCTTCTCAACCGTTTCTCAAGTATACTTGCATAAATTTTGCCAGGAACACTCAGTAGGGAAATACCTCTGTAATTCTCACATTCAGTTTTATTTCCCTTTTTATATATGGGTACAATGAGAGCTCTACTCCAATCATCGGGAATTTGTTCCTCAGTCCAGGCTTTCTGAACTATGCAGTGCTATATGCTATATGCCTATCAGCTATATGCCCCCTCCCAAGCCTGGATAAAATGAAGGGGGGGGGGTGGAAGCAATGTTGAACTACCCTGTAAAAATATCACCAGAAATCATTTGGCAAGAACACTTACCTACAAAAGTTTCCAAGAGTCAGACATGACTGAAGGATTAAATCATCAATCATTACAACAACACTAAGTCACAGACAAAATATGAAGAATACTACATCAACAAAAAATAAAGGTGGCTTTCTACCCCCCCTCCCCAAATCCACTTCTCAAGAAACCTGGTACAAGACCGTATTTGTGGTCTGCACTACATAGGACAGATAGGCAGGTCGAGAGAGAGAGAATGCCAATCCAAACACATTAAGGATGGAGAGAATGAAAAGAAACACAAATTACATTGGCAGCACATACACCTGACACCAAACATCAAGTAATATTGGAGAAAAATAAAATGCTCCACATACATTACAATTTTTTCTCATGAGCAAGGAATGAGCTGAAATGATCAAACACCCTAACAGTGCAACTTAAAACAAGGAATGATTCTGTATCAACTCTGGTCTTCTCTAATTCAACACAACATGCATGTGGTTACCAGGTTCACAGCAGACCATAAACCAGTAAACGCATGTTTTCCATTGCTATTTCTGTTTTTGAAATACAGTGGTATCTAGTTAATCCGAACCTCTTTAGTCCAAATCCTCCAGTAATCCGAACTGCAGATTGAACGGAAAAAGAATTTATTTATGACGTATTATTATTTATTTTATCATTATTACAGTACAGTATAACTACAGTGATACACAAAAAGAGGAAATTCAAAATGTGCATAATTTGGTTAAAAATATAAATCCAGATATTGAAATTTCTCAAACAGATATTATGGAATGGATTAAAGGTAGAACCGAAAGTGAAATCGAAATGAAATCAGATGCTGAAATTATAAATATCATGCTACAGAATGAATTAGATGACGATAAAGAACTTGAAGGAAAAAAAGTAAAACATGAAGGGAAGTTGACAGTTTTAATACGTGTATAGAATGGGCTAAGCAGAATGATATGCCTTTCCACAAAATTTTATTGCTAATGCAGCTACGAGAAGAAGCATTCGAAAAAGTTTAGCTTCCAAGAAGCCAAAGAAAATCAGTGACTTTTTTACAAAGAAATCAAACTTTTTTTGTGTGTTATTTTGTGTTGTGTACCAGAAAGTGATATTTTTATGCAAATTAATTTATGTACTGAACTATGCAATTTTATTAAATCAGAATCCTCAACAAACATACAAACTAAATGTTTTACTAAAATAAACTTGTGCGCTGTATTAATTTTTATTTTTTACATTACAGTACAGTAGCTTTTTTTTCTATCAGTTACTTCATTTATTTACAGAATTAAATTGATGTACCATTAGAATCTGATTATTTTTGTCTTAAACGCTAGTTATTGTTGTCTCTTGGGAGAAAATTCGTTAATCCGAACTAGCATGAGAACAGATATGAGAGTCCTGAGAAAGATTAGAGGCGTGAACAGATGGCATCAATGGCAATATCATATTAAAAATGAGGATATTAGGAAAGAACTTGACATTGTCAGCATCCAGGAATGCATTAGCAGAGCTAATCTCAGGTGGTATGGTCACTTAAATAAAATGGGAGAGGAAAGATTAGCAAAACAAGTGTTCTCTGCCAGGTTGGCAGGAAAATGACCCAGAGGAAGACCAAGATATAGGTGGATTGATACGGTACAAAGTGCCTTAGACGATAGAAAAATAAGATCTGATAATGTTGGAGTCTTGACAAGTAACAGAGTGATTTGGAGGAAAATTGTAGATAGGAAGTTAGTAATGATGTAATTTTTTCATGTAGTACTGTCATATCCTGTACACCTTTTGAGGGTACATGGCAGGAATCTGATGATGATGATGATGATGTATAATTTTGTAACCTTTCAAATCTCTTAAAGATTTGAAACACACATTTAGGTCTAAGTTATAAAGCTAACAAATAGTCTTTAGTGATATATGCTGCAGAAACTGTTATATTTATCAATTCACTTACCAGGATCCGTTTCATCACCTTCCTCAAGAAACTGAGAAAATTTTTCTCCACCCAAAGCACCTCTTCTGTGTTGTACTTCGACTAACTGAGACATATAAGCCTTATCTACTACTGCATCTGCAACAGCATAACTATCATATTCTACTGCAAGATCCAATGTGTTCAGTAGTTTACTGAAATTATAAATTACAAATATTATCAATAAAACAATGATCATTAAAATCAGTTTAAAACTAAAAGGCTGTACTTGTATCACTAATTAACATTAACTGTTTATTCTGCTTTTTTTTAAAATATATTTTTTCATAATTTATTTACCCACTTTCACTTTTTCATTAGAGAAATGTATCATAGTTTAGTAGCCAATTCAAAGATGCAATTTGCATTTTTTTATTCATATATAAGAAGAATGAAACAATCTACTCTGTCACTTGGTCATTATGGTGTTACATCTTGAAATTTGTTTTCTTTAAATTCTGTGAGTTAATATATTTTTATGTAAAAAATAATACAGCCTCATATGCTCGTCACATATATTAGGAATTACTGTCTCTTCTTGGAAATCACGGTTCATTTTGCTGTTTACATGTTTTTGGGGAGAGAGTGGGGGGGGGGGGAAGAAGTTAATTTTTTTTCCCTTGTTATAAAGCTTCATACTTGAAAAACTACATCACAAAGAATCAGAAAGAATAGGAAGCAAAGGATAGCTATTCAAATGCCAGATCTTAGATGTTAACAAGACAGGAATGTCCAGAGATAGAAAAGTGAGACTACTGCAGACTAGCTTAAATATATCAACTTTGGAGTTTTACTTTTCTGTGTTGACTGAAGAGTTAAAATTTTAAGGAAATGACAAAACATATTTCAAATGCATACTTCAGGCAAGAAATTTACTGCCAGTAATGTTAACCGAATACAGAGCAGAATGAACATATAACTAGGTAAGAGGTTGTGTCTGAATACTATTTTCTGGATATATTGCAATAATGAGAAGCAAGCAGAGAGATAGAGAAAGTAATAAATTCCATAATGAAACAAATTCTGGAGATATACTGTTATAATGTAGTGTTTAGTATTACACAGCAAAATTTTCCAGGGCTAAAGCTGCTTTTTACTTCTAAAATTTTATTAGCATTATAAAAATGTATTATAAATTTATTTTATTTTTTTTAATAATTTAAAAAGCAGAAAAAATAAGCAACAGTACGCAAGTTTGAAAATGCAGATCCTAAATATAATTTGCTTAGGAATGATAAAAAAAAATGTATATAAAATAAATAAATAAACAGCAGCTACTCTAACTTCTATTCCTCAAGGAAGTAGACAGTTGGTCTTCATCTTTTATCATGGAAAAGAAAATTATCAATAAACCAAGCAAGGTATGTAATAAAAATTTTATGCTGCCTACATATAAAAACTTATTTTATTATTAGGCTTCACTTTTTAAAACCACTTCAGGTCTCCAGTAAATGGGACAGAAGTCTCATGATGAAATTCATCTCCCACCTACTGACACACAACTATGCCAATGGCAAGATTCATATATGCAACCAGATGGATGGAGAGTAGGCATGATAATCATTCAGCCAATGAGGCCAGATGATTTTGTATTCTTGTCAAAAAATGGTAAAGATCCAAAATGAATAAAATAATTTCTTTCTACGTGTTTTGGTTAAGAAAATCACGTTTATACAATTAATTGCAGTATGGAAAAGATTTTCAATCACAAGCTTATGCTTATTTTTAGATAAAATATCTATGTGCTTATATATATAAAATATTCTTTCCATGTCACATGATCAATAAAATTAATATTAGACTGAGTTCTAATTTACATCTGGTCACTTGAAGGAGGCATCTCTAGCAAAACTGCAAGCAAAACACATCTGTTCTTCAGATGAAAAGACCTAAGTTTGATCACTATTGAGAGCATGAAGAACTTTCATAAGACTTTGTAGATGAAGGTGAATTAGCTATTCTAATAAAAGAGTGGGTGGTACTTCTGCTGAATTGTATGTTAAATAGCAATTTGCAATTAATGTTGAACTATTAATATTGTCATTTAATTTTGAGAGTAAAAACTGCAAACTTAAATTAATAAATAACACATCAAATAAAATAACATCTCTATGAAAAACTCACAGGCGATTGCTTCCAGGTTCACTGGGCAGAAGGAAACAGCAACGTGTAACAAATGCCATATATAATCAACAAAACCGCTCACATGGCACTTGCTACATGCTGGTATATAACCAATCTCTAATGGGACACATAGCAATGCAATTTATGGAGATTCAACGGAACAATAGGTTGGATTGGGTTTAGTTTGTTTGGGATTTACTGGCACAAGGACAGCAAAAGTCATACTGCACCAATACAAAGGTTGAAACAGCACACAAAGGAAATAGGTAAGAGGCAAATAAATAAATAGCATCTTACGTGCAAGAAAACTAGTATTTAATGCAGTACCTAAACAGGTATAAAAACAGTGTTTAGGTATAGAAATGTTAAGGAGGTAACCTGCACAAAGAAAAACTGCATAATGGTATGCAAGAATAATGTGGTAGTAGTGTATTTGGTGGCATCTTTACAACGTTGTAATTATTATCATCATTTTTTTTAGGGAGTTATGGCCTGTTCCAGTTTCATTCCATCTTTTCCTTGGTTAACCCTGACTTCTTACCTCCAAATGAATGGTATTGGAGTATTTTTTTGGGTAGTCTTGAACTGTCAATTCTTTTAATATGTTCAATCCGTTTCTTTCAGTATTCATATACTTTGTTCTATGAGTCTATTTTTAGTTCTTTACATATTTCTGTGATTCATCTATGAGAGTATAGCCTGATGTCCTTTGCAGGAATTTCATTTCTCCAGTTTCTATTCTTTTTTCTTCTGCAGTTTTTATGGTCAATAATTCACTTCTGTACAGTCTTGCCAAAGCTTTATGAATTATTATTCTTGTATACTTTTGAACACAGATAGGTTTGAAAATATTACTGATCATTCCCGTTATCTTTAGAAAGTTTGAAATTTTGATATCAACATCAGCTTCTTTTGTATATGATACAGTACATCCAAGATATCTGAATAAGTTAATCTGTTCCAAAATTTTATTTTCAATCACTATTTTACTTCTGACTGGAGATGATCCTTTAAAAGCAATGATTTCTGTTTTGTTTGTTGATATTTGCATTCTAAATTTTTCAGCAATTATGTTTAAGGAGTAAAAGTAAGGGGGAGACCTAAACAACGATGGCTGGACTGCTTGTGACGGAACCTCCAAGACCTTGGGCTAAAGGAGAAAATGGCCTTGGACAGAACTGAGTGGAGGAGGTTGATCTGCTGCAGTGACCCTACTTGAGTAGGAATGAAGCTGAAGAAGAAGAATTTAAGAAGTATATTGATCTTTGGAGTTCATCAGCACATCTGGTCTTCTGCAAAGAAAAGGGTATTAAGCACAGTTCATCGATCCAGTTTAAATGCTGGTTTTATATTTTTCTTCCATTTCTTTATTATTTCATCTATATAGATATTAAATAAGAGTGGTGACATTGGGCATCCTTGATGGACTCCCTCTGTTTAAGACTCTGTCAAAGGCTTTCTGGTAATCTACAAATGCTATGTGTATTTCTATGTCGAATTTGCAATGTTTTACCATTAAGATTTTTAATGTAAAAACTGGGTGTCAATGCATGATCATCTGTTTCAGAAGATATTTTGTTCTTCACAAAGTTTATCTTCTAAATGTGATTAAGTTTTGAAGTTAATATTCGTGCAAATAATTTACAACCAGTATTTAAGCAACTTATTCCTCCGAGTCTATACTTTCACAGTTGCACTTATTGCCTTTTTTTTATATATTAGAATGATAATTGCCTTATTCCACCTTTTTGGGACTTTTCCTTGCTGCCAGACATTGTTAAATAATTTTAAAAGTCGCTTGATGAATAGGATGCCTGCATATTTAATAAGATCTATATTTATGCCATCTACCCCAGGGGATTTTTCTGGTTTGCTTTGATGGATTTCTTGTAATGTTATTTCTTCCACTGTATAGTTAGTATTTAGCAATATATCAGTTTTAGATTCATTATCATCTTGCCATAAGTTTTGGAAGAAGTCTAGCCAAGTTTTCTCTTTGATTATTTCAAGTTTCACTTTTTTTTTTTTAAACCTCTTTATACATATTTCTTAGAATTTTCTATGCATTTCACCTCTTCATTATAAGATCTCTTTCCAATTTTGCTATTGCTCTTTTGTATTTATAATTAATTTCTGCTTCTAGTGATTTTGTGTTTATCCATTGTTTATGTGCTTATTTCTTGTCTTTGATTATTGCTTCAATTTTTTCTTATTCCCTTTCTCCTCTTCTATTTATTTTTTGTTTGAAGGCATTCTGTTGCTGCATTTATTAATATATTTTTTAAACTATTCCATTCTATCTCTATATCATCATTTTATTTTATTTGCTCTAGTTTTCATTCATTCTTTGCACATAAAGGTAGTTAATACTTTTATTCATCCAAGAGTTGAACTTTAAAAGATTCCTGGAGATTTATCTTGGCATTGATTTGGTTAATTTGCTAATTTTAAACCGTCTTGGGGCTATTCTTAAGAGATAATGATCAGATTCTATTTCTGCACTTCTAAATATCTGGCTATCTAGTATCATATTAGCTGTTTTCCTATTAGCTATTATATAGTCTATTATACTTTTTAAGTTTCTTGTTTCCCAAGTGAATTTAAGACAAATCAATAATAAGAGAAATCCCCAGGAATCATTTAGAGTTCAAACTCTTAGATAACAAAAGTATTAACTATACCTTTATTTGCAAATGTTGTCTAACTTGATATCTACAGCTTGTAGGGATGTTCACAAACCAAAATGAGGCATGGCAGACTGATTACTATTGTATCAATTTCCCCACATGTGAGGAAATACATCTAGTATAAATATAAAAATATGAGTTAAAACCTGGTAGTTATTCATGGTAAACATATTATTAATCTATTTGTTACAGCTTGTTATGTGAAGTTTTGTTGAAAGTGTTTTCTCTCTCCAGTGCTAATCATTATACAGAAGATTTAAAAAATGCTTGGCAAAATTGCATAATTGCAATGCTGAAATCAACATTCACATATAAAAATATAAGGATGTCATTTTGCCTCTTTACAAGGCCTTGATAAGACTTCACTTGGACTATTGTGTGCAGGTCTAGTCTCCTGGTTTCCATCATGATTCTGATATAGTGGAGAGAGTGCAAAGGAGAGTGTTAAAAATGATCAGGATTATGGAATACTGATTATGATTACAGATTGAGAATTCGTAGACTGCAGACACTAGCAAACAGGAGTGATATGATCGAGATTTAGAAACTTCTGAAAGGATCATACAGAATTTCAGTAGATGGAATTTTTCAATTTATGGAGGGTGGGGAAAGGACAAGAGGGCATCCTTGGAAGCTGAGAATGAATGCCGCTAAGAAAAGGGTGAGGGCTAGATTTTTCTTTCACAGTGTGGTGTGTGATTAGAATAGATTGCCACTGGATGTTGTGAGTGCAAGCAGTGTGAATGAATTCAAGAATAAGTATGACAGCTGGTGCATGGAGTATGTGACCTCCTTTGATGAGCCTCTGACTCCCTGGAGGTCTCTCTCTCTCTTAATAATAACAATAAAATTCATAAAAATCCAAGCTGTAGCTCAAATATGTTGACATTTGTTATCTGATATTTCTCAGACACTATAGGCTCTTCTTGTCTGAAATTAACGAATTCATAATGAATTCAAACTTGAGTTACAAAATAATATGCTAACTTTCTTTAGATACCTAAGTCACAATGATCTCCCTCACTTACTCAGTTTATACCTTTCTCTACAACTAGCCATGGTTTCAGATAGTACAGTATCAAATATTATGAAAATCTGTCCACAAACCTGAGTAAAAATTTCTAAACATCTGAAGGGGTTGGCCAAATGGATAACATTTCTGCTTTCCACCTGTAGGTCATGAGTTAGATTCCTACTCAAATGATATTTCTGGAAGCCAGATTGTTCTGAAAAAAGGATTATTTCCCTCTCATAACTATATAAGTTGAGAATTAACCATTTACCCCAGAATCTTGCATAACCAGCTAGTCAGAGCAATTGGAATGTAGGAATATGAGGATTTTGAACCCATCCAAAATTCCCATATTGGCCCAGGAAAGACATTTATAATTGCCTTTTGCTAAGTATCTGGAAATATGTGCTCACAGAAAATTCTGTTGTAAAGTTGATCCATGTACAATGATGACAGAGGTTTTACCATCTTGTGATAGATATTATCTGGTTCAACAGCAGTTCGACAGCACTTAGCAAATGCAGCTTTTAATTTCTTCTTTAGTTAATGGTATGTTGTATTCTTTGGTGCATTCGAAGAAAAGAGAATTTATTGCCTCATGAATCCTTTATGTCCACCTCTCAATTATGGATGCTACACTTGGATGTATGCTGTTCCAAGCTACACTGGAATTAATGGAAACGAGGTTGTAGATACTGCAGTTTGGTCAGCTTGTTTCTCAAGTTTCCACCATCTGGCTGTACCCTACACTGATTTAGGCAGATCATAGACAAACTTTTATCTCAATAGCAGTCATCATGGAATAGAGAGAGATAGTAGTAATAAGCTGTATTGAATCAAGCCTGAAATTAAATTGTGGCAGCCCAGTCTATGCAAGGTCTGTAAAGAGAAAGTTGTTCTTGCTTAGCTTTCCATAGGTGTCATCTTTCACATTGATGACATGCCTGTGTGTGTGTTTTGTGGTATCAGATTATCTGCCAGTCATATTTTAATTGACTGCCCCAATTTCGTCAATGAGCACAATCTATTTTAGCCATATTCATAATCTGTCTGAGCTCTGTACACACAGGCAGATTTTATCAGATTTACAAAGTGGCTCATTTGTTTTTAAATTTTTACAGAAAAATCAGCATTTTTCCATATATAGACTATTAACATTATTTTCATTTATGCAATTTTGATTTTATACATAGATTTTTAATACCTAGTTGATTAGATCTGTGTTTTATGAAACTTTTTTAGACTTGTTTTACTGTTTTTCAATACTTTTCTTATTCTATTCTTTACTGCTGAGTTTTTCCTGCACTCTCATTACCATCAGTGGGATCAAATGCCATGCTGATGTGTTTGCCATGTGGGCATCTGTAAAAGGGGGGGGGGGAATCCTTGTAGTATGACCTTACTGAAGCAGGGGGCCAATGTAAGTGGCCCCTGCCCTTGGATGGCCCATCGGAACCAGTTGGCTAGTGGGATTGCCTACAAGGATCACCAGTGATACAGTAAGTGTCATTTCCCATGGTCCAAGACTTGAAGTGGTGTCAGTATGGTCCTGTTAATCCACTCCTGAGTGCAGTCATTCCTTGCCAGAGTGTAGGGCTCTATGGTGAGTGGGAGCTCTGGCATTGAACCAACTTCCTTTTGATACTAAGTAATTTTTTTATCCTCATATTTATCAGGAATCCTCAAATTCCCCAATTAAGTACAGAAACTAACTGCACACAATGGAAAACCAAAACAAGAAACAGAAAATAACAGAAACAACAACAAATATTCAACAGGTGAACATCCACTAAAAATATCGCCTTTCTTCATCCAGATGGGCTTGGATGAGTTGCCAGATCTCTAAAGTCTGTTCTTATTGTGTCTTGGTTGCTGCTTCCACAAAAGAGTGTGGAAGTAGCAACCCCAAACATGATCAGAACAACTTTTTAGGGGAAAAAAATACTAACTAATAATCATGGTTAACTCTACTAGAAAACTGACCTTTTATCAAGGCAAATTCTCATACATAGGAATGGGCACCTGGTTCTAACCAGGAATACATCCTTACATTCAATACACTGAAACCTCAACATCAGTGAGAGCAAGGTACCTGAAATGCCCCTTTAGGCTCTATATCCTGAACCCACAAATGTCAGAAGTAGGGCCATTCATTGTGATTGATATGTTGCAGCACAGCCATCTTTGTTTGTTGTGTCAGTGAAGAGCATGATAACAAAAACTGCAGATGAAAAACCCTCAAATGTCCTAATTGTGAGGGAGGTCACCCATTGTACTCCTGAGCATGCCAAATGCAGAAGGATGAAAAGGAGATTCAAAAATTAAATCAAAACCTATACAGAAAGTGTCAGCAGGAATATTAACCCAGATGACTGTGCTGCCTCTTACAATAACAACATCTGTGAATGATACGATATCCTCACCATCTCTTTAGAGCAAATCAAAGAAGAAAAAAAATTGACATGGACTTACTCCTCATGACACACTGAAAATGAATCCACTACATGAGAATCCATTATTCAAAATAGTAATGGAATGCACCTCAGAAAATTAAGGATAAGGAAAGGAAGAAATGATGAACACTGGTCTCACACAATTTCTCCAAAATGGGGAAAAAAAACACAATGACAATGAAATCAAGACCTCATAACATCGTAAGCCAGATAGCTCCACCAAAACATTGATAACAGCAATGTTTTGATGTTATCAATAATATCAGGTATATCTCCTGCAGACAATCTGCAAGATTGTCTGCAGGAGATATACCTGAAGCCAGTCAAGATCCCACTGAGAAACGTAAAGATACAGAGCAGTCTCTGCCTTTGAGGGAAACCATACCTCCTTCCAACAAGTCCCAATCAACACAAACATAGAAATAGTTGCAATCTGACTCTCATTTAGATGTCTTATCAGAGTATGCTGCATTCTTATCTCCTGGTGCAAATATCTCACAAATATTAGATGACAAATATGTCAACATATTTGCGCTACAGCTTGGATTTTTATGAATTTTGCCCAGCAATTTTTAAATCTTTCACATAATGATTAGCAATGGGAAACATTCACTCTCATTGATTTAACTGTCAGTTCACTGTCATCTGTCTTGCTAAGTGCAAGAGTGGTGATAATTTGTATGGGTATGATCATTCCTTATGATACTCACTTTTCTGCATGGGTAGCCATGTACTACTACATCACAGATATCACAGTGGAAAATAGAGCAAGCTGGCTGACTGACTCACCTTCTCCTCCTTAATAAAATTTGATTCTGTGACAGTATGCAAGCTGCCACGGTTGTAAATGTTTTAACATTTAGGGGTTTCTACTTTCCCAAAATCATGATGGATGATTGTACAGCAGCACAGGAAGCTCAGATCAAAGCTTGGCATATCTTCTACAGATATCTGACAACAACAAACCTCATTGCTTTCAAACATATTTGCACCCATGCAGGAATATTCATCATCAGAACCAAAAGAAATCCTGGATCCAATACCAAAGAAGTCACAGATAAAATCCAGAAAAGGACAGGTTCAAGGATCAAAAGTTGGTGGGTGGAATACCCATCAACTTTTGATCCTTGAACACAATAGATACGCAATTACTGATTGTAGTTGCCAATGCTCTCAGGGAGGTTTTCCAAATGATCAGCAATCTTCTTTTGGGAATTTGGAATATTGAAAAACCTACACAACTTTGGTTTTCTCAGAAGGAACCTCCCTATTTTTGTCAAGAAGATTCATTTGTTGAAATGAATCTTCCAGGTCCATGTGCGAATCACTCTTCCTGATCCTATACCTAACAGGAGTGGGTTTCACAACATGCTTTTTGCATTCAAGGTTGAATTATTAATCATAATTTAATCAAAACTAATCATTATTTCTCTACTGATATCTATTTCTTCATGAAGGTATTGGTCTCTGATAATTTTTTTTTACATATATTTTTCTTTCCAAATTTTGCAAGGATCGGTTCCAGTTTTTCCATACAATTTATCTTTCATTTCCTGTTTTGCAGCTTCTATGGGTGAATTAATAGAAATTATCTTGAACCATTTTACTTGTATTCATAGTATTTATCCTTTCATTAAAAGCTTAAAATTCAATCACAGACGACTATAATTTTTCCCAAATATTGAAACTTGTGCCAAGTTCATGTTCATCTGAGTTGTTTCACCATAAAGTTGCAAAAGGTTGTCTCTCTCTCCAAATTACCTTCCTATAACCATCTCATTTCTTGTACTACTGTTGTATCCATTTCATGTCTATTATATTTCATAGACATGTTCCCGAAATTCCATGAAATTCATGCTGTGATTCTATTTAGAATTCATTATTCTAAGGCTTGGGTTGGGACAAGTCTGTCCAATGAAGATTACTTGATATCTGTTTTGTGACTAGTAAGTTTTTTACGAGATGGGGTTGTCAGCCCCCATGCCTAACCTAACCCAGAGGACTGGATGATCTCTCTTCATCTGACTCCCTCCCTTTTAACGTCTGATTTGGGAAGCTGTGCTGCTAGCTCAGAGAATCATCGGGATATGCATTCCTCGCATCACATCAAGATGAAGATACAGGGGAAAGTAGTGTGTAAAATGTACATTCCAAATCCCAATACACTTAAAATAGACCTACCTCATGCTATGAACAGGAATGCCAAATGATTGAATGAATAATATCAGCTGTTGTGGGTCCAGGTCCTTTAATGCTATGCAAAAAAAGTAAACATTAATCTTTCTATTGTTAATATATTTTTTTTTTTTTCAAAAAAGATTAACAATATTTGAGAAAAGCATAAAAGTAAATATTCCAACATTTTAGAGAGAGATAATCCAATAATGACTAACTGATAATGGAACAGAGCAACAAGAATGACAATAACAGTTTGCATGCTACTCATTCTGATTTTGCTTCTATTTAAACATATTGTAACAATATTGCCAGCCTGGTTGGCCGAGTGGTTAGTTTATCCGCTCTCCAGTCAAAAGGCTGCGGGTTCGAATCCCGCCGTGGGCATGGATGTTTGTGATTGTCTGTGGAAATACTAGTGGTGGTTGGCAGTAGATGGCGTTGGTGTAGTCGTAGTCAGTTGTAGGATTGAGTGGTGGAGACAGAGCTGTAGAGCAGGTGCCCTCCCTTGATGAGTTTTTGGACTCCCTGGAGGTGTCAAATAATAATAATAATAACTGATGGTGGTATTCGCTGTGGCCAAGAAAGATATTCCACTACAGCTAATCAGGATTATGTGTTAAGTATAACATTAATTTTCTTGAGTTCCAGGAATTAACTTCTTATAAAAGTTATACCAGAAGTAAAAAATACTATGGTCACTAAAATTCCCTCCCTCCCACCAATTATAAATGACTTAAGACATATGTATGATTTGCATAATTCTGATTGCCACAACAAAAATTAAACTTCTGAACACTACTGTGCAAACTGTAGATACATCTATGCTTGTCTGTAAAACAACAGAGACAGATTAAGCATATTTTCTCCCTATTAAGGAATAAATACCCTAAGTGATTCACCGCAGAAAGTTTTTAAACAGTTAAGTCACACTATCTTAGAACTTCAACTAGACTACATAATTGAAAAAAAAAAAAAAAAAAAAATATATATATATATATATATGTTACATATTCTTGTTTACACGATCTAGACCTGAAGAAAAGATACTTTGGCCACCCAAATAAATTCTTTCCAGTAATAAATGACTGAGGACATAGCTATGATTTATGTAATGCTGCAGATTTTCATATCCATTACAAAAAAAATAATTTTTGAATATTACTTTGCAAACCCGTAATATGTCCAGTTGCTTGAAAAAAAAAGTAGGTAATCCCCCCCCCCCCTTTCTCATTAAGGTATATAATAAATACAACAAGTACTTTACTATATTTGGCTCATACAAAGCAGACTTTGTACAAGCCAAATGCATCGAGCATATCTCATCAGAAATTTAGCCCATCAGCCTTTGCCAAGGTTGATGGGCTAAACTTTTACTCTATGTTTCCACTTTTCTTGCAATCTCAACCTGAAATAACAGGTTGAGAGTTAGAGAGAGAGAGATTCCATACAAGCTTCTGATATTTTAGTGAGCTATAGCTATACATTGTTTCTCAGTCCAATAACATATCCATGGCTGACACTATTTGCTTTCTATATGATTTCCTTCCAAATGCAAAGATGTTCCTATCCCATAGGATCTATTTCAGCTGTTAAAATAAGATCTACATAAACAGATTGATGAAAAAGCCATGGAGATCTCTCTAGCCTTGGCTAATTATTTAAACAATCTAGAGATACTTCATTTTTAAACATCCTGGATCATATTTCTTGGTTTGCTGCATACATGATATCTTTGTCATTTTGTTTCATTCTGAAAATGAACTTTCCTACATTGAATCAACAACCTACAAACTATTTCACTATGAAAAAAGCAGAGTTCTGAGAGCATGCTTTTCTTGGACATCATACTCACCCACAGGGCCTCTGATACTCTGTTGGACAGTGCATATTGGACACCTACTGCTACTAGAAGATATACATAACAAAGTTTTGCTCATCAGAGCTTCCAAAAAATTGGAGTTGTCAAAGTGTCAAAGGATGAAATTTGTTCTGAGGAGAATGGATAAAGATTATTGGTTTGATGTCTGCATGGTTAGTATTGTGGCTGTGCACTTCACAACCATATGCCTGGAAGGAGTGTCCTAGGTTCGATTCCCGTCGATGACGTGCGGAACTGAAAGATCTTCCTCAGCCATAGCCAAGTTAGTCAGTCTTGGGCGTGGACAGTAAGGTTTTTTCTCCATTTTATCCTGGGGTTTTCATCCTGCAAAGCAGGCAAACTGGCCTTGAGACCTCAACACTACAGGACATAGGATACACTGGTGCATAGGGCTGACCACTTTATCCTGTGAATGGTTTGAGGTCCGATGATTTATTAAACCCTCGACACCGAAAGGTAAAAGAGGGTAAAAGGAAGATGAGATGATGAGATTAGATGACATTTGTTTTTCTTCATCCATACAATAAGAGTTTTTCACTCTCAAAACTTTGATGGAATCAAATGGCCATATCTCTCATCACATTCAATAGTTAATTGACTCATATATTTACCCATGCTCAAGGATACTGCAACAGAATGTATGGTTTCTATCCCATATATTTCTTGGCATTTCCAAATCTATAGGTAGAATTATCAAGAAGTTTCCCTTCGTGTTCACATATTTTTCTATCAACAAAAACAAAATTTCTAATTTCTTGCTAACTACAAAAGACAAACTTTTGCCTCTGTCTCGAGCCAGGGTTTATTAGGTTCCTTGCAAATGTAACTAACAGAAAGGCCATTCTGTGGACAAGAGGATTAGCTAACATCAACACATGCACTGATTATCTTAAATTTAAAAACACAGTAAGTATCCTTTAGAATGAAACTTGCCTCATCCACAGAAGCAGTTTTAAAAAATGAACATCTTTTCAAGGAAAGTTTCTGAAGCCTTGTTACCCTCATTCTACAGCAGACCACCTCACTAATGTTACTCACCATTGGATACAGACCATGGAAAGGTTTGGAAAAACCCACGAAGTCACTTTCATTATTGCAAAGGCACCTGATTGTGTCTGGCATCGAGGCCTCCAAAAATAAACTACCACATTATAGTCTTCCTACTGCACTGTGTATCCGCATGGTTAGCCTAGTGTCTTTGCGCTTCGCAACCATATGACTGGGGAAGGAGTGTCCCAGGTTCGATTCCCGTCGAAGACGTGAGGAATTTGAGGATCTTCCTCAGTCATAGCCAAGTTAGCCAGTCTTGGGTGCAGGCAGTAGGGTTTTTTCCACCAGTTTATCTGCCGTTTTTCATCCTGCAAGCAGGCAAACCAGCCAAGTGAACACACACGGATCTACAGCCATAAATACTTAACCCCCCCCCATGAGGGGAGTCAACTTGTCCCAATAGGGATGGGGGAGAAAAAGGGAGGAAACTCCATACGAATAAATAAATAAAAACTGCACTGTGTGATTGAATTGCCAGCTTCCTTCCTGGTCGTTCATTGTGTGTCATGGTGGATGGCTTCCTCTTATCAGATTTCTCTATAAATGCTGGAGTATTCCAGGATTCTGTACTCTCATCCATGTTCTTCTTTTATTATATCAATCGTCTTCCTCTTTCTAACTTCAAATCCTATTCAGTTTTGTTGATATGGTACTCTTCATTCCTCATCTTCATTCGAGAAACCATGTAGTGCTAAAAAAAATTGAAGCTCAAAATTTTCAAAACCAATAACTTTAACACTGATCTCCTCAAAATTCTCAAATGTAAGCGAAGATAGCTTACTGAATTTTTGCATTTTTGAAAATTATGGAGACAACTACCGTGTTTGAATAAAAACTTTAGTTTAATATAACTAAAATCTACATTCGACGTTTCGACCTTTATTGAGGTCTCATCAGTGGGAGCCAGGCTAGAAATACTAAGATTTAGTAATGCAGAGCTTGTAAGTATTTTACCAAAACAAGTTACCATAAGGTGTTATAACCTTATTAAATAAAAATCTCAGGAGGAGATATAGATGTAGAAAGTATTTTTAACTTGGGTATAGTTATGTTAAAGATACCAAGCAATTTTAAACCTGGTTTTACTCCATTTTTTCCAAGTAAGCAAACACACAGAATGTCAAGTTTGCGCCTGCAATTTATGCAAGACTAGCTGATCACGGTCTCGGTCTGGGTAGTGGCCCCTTGCCTTTAATACAAAACATCATACATCCCCTTCTTGGAGATGTGTTTTGGCATTAAGGGTAAACATTAAGATTAGTGATCAGAGCTTGCTCCACCTTTACCACGAGTTGCCTTGGTCTTGCACTACCTGTGGGATCAGCTAGTCTTGCATAAATTGCAGGCGCAAACTTGACATTCTGTCTGTTTGCTTACTTGGAAAAAATGGAGTAAAACCAGGTTTAAAATTGCTTGGTATCTTTAACATAACTATACCCAAGTTAAAAATACTTTCTACAGCTAGAGTCCTATTGTTAGTGTTATCTGTTGGTTGTAGAAATACATTGGGTGCAACAACAAGTATCTATCTATATACATATATTAACATCATGATTATACTTGTACATTCCAGCCAGTTGGTATGGAATGGTTTCTAATACAATGAAGATTGGTTAGAGTCCTGACTTCAGCTGGATCTTATATATTAGGTAGGCTGAATGTGTGCCATCCAGATCCTTGGAATTTTCATGCCATCTTTGTTGTCGATATTTGGGTGGTTTATCAGGATTTCGCAGGCCTCCTTAAATTTCCTTTCATACCAGGTTTTTGTGTGGCGTAAAGAGCGGGTGCTTTTCCAGTTGATTTGGTGTAAGGTGTTGAGCGCATGGTCTGAGAGGCCAGCTTCACCATAATGGTTATATTTAATGTGTCTAATGTGTTCTTTCTTGCGTATGGGATTGTCCGTCCTGTTTCACCAATGTATGGTAAGTTACAGGTGCAGCGGATGCAATAGACTTCAGGATGTACTAATGGGAGGAGAGGATCCTTAGAGGAGTTGAATATGGTTTCAAGTTTAGTGGGTGGTTTAAAGGTGGCATTGAGGTTATAATGTTGTAGGATTCTGTTGATTTTTTTCTGATAACCCTTTAATGTATGGGATGGCTAAGGTTTTACTGTAATCTAGATTCGTTTTTGTTGTTTTATGGAGTATTTTATTAATAGTATTTTTGTTATAGCCATTATTTATGAATGTGTCGTTGATGATTTTTAGTTCTTGTTTCAGGGCTTGTTGGTTACAGCAAATTGTTGTAGCTCTGTTTTTAAGGGTGAAACGTCGAATGTAGATTTTAGTTATATTAAACTAAAGTTTTTATTCAAACATGGTAATTGTCTCCATAATTTTCAAAAATGCATTCGGATCACCGTGTAAGCTTAAAAGAAAGGACTTATGAATTTTGATGTTATTAAAACCCAGGCCTGTCTTATTACCCACAAGAAAGATCCCACTTCATTCCAAATTACTTTTCATAATGTTCCAATATCCTTTTAAGACCAGCTTTCTCTTCTCGGGCTGAATATCACACTCAACTTATCCTGGTATAAACATATTACATTCATAACCTCCTCAGTCTCTAAAAACATGCTCTTTTTTTTTTTTTTTTTGTTCAAAACATTGTTTTCCTTCTCAACTCCTAACACTCATAACCCTTGAAATATTGTTTGCACATTTGTGGTGGTACACCCAAAACCTCCCTAAAAATTCTTGATGATGTAAAGATGGTGATCTGCTTAATAGATTATTACTCTATCACAGACTCACTTTGGTCACTTTCCTATATGTGCTCTGATTCTGCACCATGCCTTTTCTATAGGTATTTTGTGGCACTGCTCCAGTGAACTGGCTACTACCATTCCTCCACTTTCCTCTAATCATGAAAGACCTAGAGCAGCCAGTGGCCTACACCCACACTGTTCAAAAACATAATGAAAAACTTATTGAAAGTTTTTTCCACTTGGTTATACAATAAATTAAAGATGCCAAAAAAAATTATATTCTTGGTTTCATCCTTTATTCAAGTGTATACAAACAAAGTTTGCATGTGAAGTCATATCACAACTGGGCTATTTATATACAGAAGCTAATGACTTCACATCAGTTGCCTTAGTATCCCATAATGCAATGCGCATATCCTTACAGACATGTATAATGCTGTGTATTATAGGAAGGGTAATGGCCTTTCCCATAATGCATAGCATTATACATGTCTCTATACAAGTAGCCCAGTCACGAAGAGACTTCACATGCAAACTTTGTTTGCTTATACATGAATAAAGGATGAAACCAAGAATATAATTTCTTGGCATCTTTAATTTACAGAACAAACTTATCATCATCTTCCTTCATTCAATCAATCCACTTCTGCTCTTCTCAGTTCTTTATAAGAATTTTCCTACTAAGCACAACCCCAACTCAAGAAACATAATAGATTACTTTTTTTTTTCTCCTTTTTTACCCCACCTCATGTTCAGATAATTAGAAAAAAATGCTGTCCTAATTTAAATTGGAATGATTGTCCCTTTCTCTCTCTACAGAAAGCTTGGGAGACACTCTTCCTTTGTACATTATCAGAAATGATTTATTATCTATTTGATGTGATCCTTCTAGCATGGGATACTTGCAGTTATTTATTAATTGACTATTGTATTTACCTTGTATTCTGCCTCAATGAATTACTCGTTTCATACCAATGATGTAATGTTAGTTTTGGTATGAAATATTTGTACTAATTTCAGTAAAGTCATTTAATGTGTAAAGTCTTTTCTCTCCTGATTACTGTCAAAGGTTCCATTAAAATTAAGAAGGGAGGAAAAAAAAAAGTGTCACGATTGAATAATGTAGCAGTATACTTGAACTTAGCTAAGAAAATAATTTTAAATAGTTTAGTGCGACTTTTTTTTTCACATAATTGTGCTTCATTTTTTTTCACTCTAAATACAAGCATTCTTCAGTAGCTTTTGAGTTCCTACTGTTTCTGAATATGACATCCATAAAGAAGTGCATGCCAACAGCATGGAAAGCTTCAGCATGAAGATCAAGTTTTGGCCTGAATGTTTCTTGGTGTTGTGAGAATTGTTTTATGTAAGCATCGAAAACTGTGAAGGAGTTGTGGAATTTTAGGGCAAACGAAAAGAAGTATTAATATATGTGAAAAGTGTAATAACAGGTTAGAGCATTTCAAAATGTGAGTGAGCACTGTGAGTTGCAGTAAACAGAAACTGGATGGAAGTGCCAGTAATGATAACAAAATGAATGGAGTGGAAGAATTTTGGTAAGAGTTGATGAAAATGAAGAGTGAAATGAGGCTTCTGGAAGATGAGATTAAATATCTAAAGAAGTGGTTAGCTGATGTGAATGAGAAAGTATTATGAAGGAATCAAAAGATAATCATTGTATGGAGACTCAATCATTAGAGGTGTGACGAATAACAAAGTACACAAAACATGCTTTTCTGGTGAAACAAATAGCTGATGCTTTGTTCTTGTTGTGTGGGATTCCCCCCCAGTTTTCCTCAACCATCCCTTAGGACAGGTTGAGCCCTTCAATGAGAGATTTTTTTAAAGTATGCATTTTATGATTGTAATAACCTGCATGTGTTCATGGAGCTAGTTTGCCTGTTCTAAGGGATGAAAAAAACCTGAGTTTTAAGGGTAAAAAAACCTTCTACCTCCATATGAGACTGGCTAACTCACCATTAGTTGAGAGAGAGACCAGATAAAGGTTCCTGATGTCATGGATGGGAATTGAACAAAGGTCTTTCCGATCAAAGGGCTTCATCTATACCGACTGAGCTACGGAAGTTCTAGCTGATGCTTTGCAGGGAAGGAAAGAGTGTGCATCAGAATTAGTGGCAGTTGTGAGCATGAATGACTTAGATGGTGAAAAAAGAGAATGTGGATAGGGACTTGAGGAAGTAAAAATTGTTTCAGGGGGTAAAAGATAATAGTGTTGAGAGTGGTTAGCATGTTGCTCAGATATGATAATAGTGATTTGAGAAGGAGAGCAGAGATAATGAATAACAAGATGATTGAGTTGTGTGAAGCAAAAGGGAGTTCAGCTTGTGAATCTGAGGAAATTGGAAACTCAGGTTTTTCAATCTATGTACAAGCAAATCGACCATGAGAACACACACAATTTACAGACAAAAAATATTGTTGATGGTGGTAATAGTGTCATTGTGTGTAGTTGGACAATTAAGTAATCAGAGATGAAATGAAGGAGAGTGGGGTGCCCTCCTGCAATGAGTCATTGGACTCCTTAGAGGTGTCATATGATAATAATAATTGTAATAATAAAAATTTGAAGGGAAGATTTATGCAAGTATACTTGAGAAATGGCTAAAATTGTGGAAGGGAAGCTTGGTGAAGAGCAATCTGGTTTCAGGCCAAACAGAGGTTGTCAGTATCGGATTTTCACTTTAAGACAAATAATTGAGAAATCTTGGGAATATAACAAGGATTTGTATTTAAGTTTTGTTGATCTGGAAAAAACACATGACAAAGTGTTAAGAGGAAGTTCTTCAAAATGCTACAGTTATATGGTGTCAGTGGGGCATTATATCAAGCAATACCTAGTCTCTATTTAAGTTGTAGGTCAGCAGTTAGAATTGAAGAAGGTACATGAAGATAAGTAAAATCAGGTGTGCGACAAGGATGCACGTTATCTCCACTGTCATTTATTATCTATATGCATCACATTATGAAAGAAACTGGTATTAAACTTGAAATCAAAACAGGAGATGTTAATCTTAGCTCTTTTGATTTATGCAGATGATGTTATACTTCTGAATATATCTAGTACAAGGTCTGCAAGATACCCGACTAAATTGAATAACTGTTGTAATAGGTTTGGTATGAAAATCAGCAATAACAAGACAAAGAAAATAGACAGAAACATTGAAAATATTAACTGTAGTGTGAATGAGAACCTATAGAACAAGTAAAACATTTCAGTTACTCAGGCATGATTTTTAGTGAAGATAGTAAATTAAATATGGAAATAGACAACAGAATCAACAAAGCTGGTATGGTAGGAAATCAACTGAATATATTTATATGGAATAAGAGAGAAATGAGTAAAAACACTAAATTAGCTGTCTATAAGACAGTGTTAAAACCAATTTTAATCTTTAAATCTGAGAGCTGGGTTAGAAATCAAACATTTGATCAAAGACTGGAAACCTCTGATATTAGACTTCTGAGAAAGATTAGTGGAGTGAAAGATCAGCTATTAGAACTGAAGAGGTAGATATTTTGATGTAAAATAGGTATTGAGACTAGGTGAACATTATATTTACAATTCTTCATCTATATGGATGATATGAAGGCAAGTGGCATTAGGCTGATATCTGATCTATGTTCACTCAGAATTTCCCTCCATTGCCTACCACACAAGACGCCAGCAAAACTGTTACCATCCCATATATTCAAGGTACATCTGACAGAAAGATATCTAGAGTGCTCAATAAATATCAGCTATGCACAGTATTTAAACATTATATCAAATTGGCAACTCTCATCCATTCACCTAAGGACCAACTCTCTTCTTTATCACATGCAGGAGTTTATGAAGTGTCCTGTTCTTGTGACTGGGCTTACTATGGACAGACAAGAAGAAAACTGTTGATATCCGTCTCGGTGAACATTAAAAATACATTCAGCTTCATTGTTATATGGCAAGTGGTCTAGCAGACCATGCCTTGGATACCACTTCACACAGGATCAACTGGAAGAAAACAAAAGTGCCACACAGAAGTTTTGATATCAACAGAAGCTTTAAAATATACTCCAAACCTCAACAAGTATTGCTGTATAAATTTACCAAAAAATCTGGAAGACAGTCATTTTAAGATCTAATTAATATTTGTTTTTTTCTCTATTTCCAACATTAGGTGCCATCTATGTTGGAAAAAGAGAGAAAACAAATATTAATTAGATCTTAAAATGACTGTCTCTCAAATTTTTGGTAAATTTATATAGCAATACTTGTTGAAGTTAGGACTTTAGTTCCTTGTGTTGTCCATTACCATTTTTTTAAACTAGTTCCACTGTTACACCATATTGTTGTTATTTTAGATACTGTGACAAACTGTTTTTGTGCTCTGAAGATATTGGATATAATATCAGAGAAATATCAGCAAATAAGTTCATCATCATCAAATTCCTGACATGTACCCTTAAGAGGTGTACAGAATATGATAGTACTACATGAAAAATCAAAAAAAGCAAATAAGTTAATAAATATTATTTTCTTATCATTCTGTGTTGTCATCAATACCATGAAAATAAATAACATGTTTCATTCCAACCTTATTCAGAACCATAGTATTTGTTTGTCTTCAGTTTCTGATCAAGCAATTTTTTTTTTTTAGACCTACTCTGAGATTCCCATGCTACCTTAATGTTTTATAGCCGATTTTGTTAAGACTATATAAATATATTTCAGCTATTCTATAATAGCAACTTGCTTTCTCTATTTAACATGCCACCTTCATTAAAAACTGAGCATAAGCAGATAAAACATGTTAATTAATTTATAGATTTACTCCTGACAATGCAGTAATTGCTGCTTTTTTATTTTCTGTTTGCTTTTTCAGCTGTATTTTTAATTAATTAATTTATTTTTATATAACTATCACCCATAAAAGGATTGTAAACCCGGTACATTAGTACCATTCATGGGCTATGATTTTTTTATTTTATATTTTCATTAATTTTTATATTTTTTTCCTATTTTTATTCAGTTTTTACATAATCTGGAAATTCTGATCTACAGAATAAAAACTGAACTTTTTATAGCCATTTCTGGCCCAAATAAACATGGCAGTAGTCTCACACCAGGCAACAAAATTCATTTCAATAAGGACAATCACAAACATCCATAGCCATACAGCAGGTTATGGATTCAAACCCATAGCCTGCTGGCTGGAGAGTAGAAAGGCTAACAACTTTGTCAAACAAGGCCAGCCGTTGATGCTTTTGTCAGATGTGTTACATCATTTGTTTGTTAAGAGAATCCTTTAGAACTTTTTTTTTGTAGATACAAGATCCTATACACAGAGTAAAGAAATTGGTCTGATATCCTCTATTTTGATATTCATCTCCCATGACTATCATGGGAGTTTGTGATTGTCCACCTAAGGACAATCACAAACATCCTTCCCATGAAGAATCTGAACCCACAGCAACAGTGTACAACCCTCAACCTGAAATATCATGCAGACTATTTTCCTATACATGTCAATTCTAACTGTTAGTCTACAAACTTAAGCTATATACACACATACATGTTAGGTGGTCAGTTTATTGGGTACACCTAATCAATAGTAAGTAGCATTGCTATCAGTCTTCAGAACTATGATCACTGACTTCATACAGTCTATGTGACCCAAAGAGCTAAGGATGCTCTACAAAAGGATGCCAATCTACATAAAACTATCACAATTGGTAGCTGGCTCAGTGAACTGCAGCAAATTCCTGCACAAAAACAGCCTCCCTTCTCCTTCTGCAGAAGATCAATTAAGAATTGGATCTAATGAATAAGCAGGTCAATGAAATATCGCAAAATTACACTTATGCTTCTGGAATCAATCTCAAATTACTTCCACATGAAACGTTACTATACCAGAGATAAAAGTTACTAGAAGAGATATAAGGTTTTACAATGGCTGCACTGTACAATTCACATGGTATGGTCACACAATCAAATTCTAGTTGACTGGAACAAGCTCTTAAAAGGGAAATGAAACTAACTCTGAGAATTACAGAGGAATTTCCCTACACCATGTTCCAAGTAAGATTTATGCAAGCATACCTCAGAAGAGACTAAAAAAACTGTGGAAGAGAAACTTGGAAAAGAATAAGCTGGGTTCAAGCCAAATAAAGGTTCACAAGATCAGATTTTCACTTTATGACAGATAGCTGAGAAATCATTTTAAGGTTTAATGGAATAAATACAGCACATATACAATGAAGAAATACACTCCTATATTTAATCTCCGTCACTGAGACATCATCAGGGAAGCAATATTAAAATTGCAAAAACACATAAATTTGCACAAAACAATAAGTGGAAAAGATTAGACTGAAAGCCTAAAGTCCTAAACTAAATTAGGATTAAAGATTTGAAATGAGTAGAATTTTTAATAAAAGCTAACTTAAAAGTGGAGGGGGGGGGTCATAGTAGGTCACAATAGCACCTATTATGGGACAGAGAGGGTTATTGGGTTTAGGAATTTTTTGGCAATCTGTATATATGGGAGGAACTAAACAGTTTAACTATTTCAGGAGGCCAAAATGTGATATTTTTAAGACACCTTTTTAACGTTTTCTTTTGAGAATTAGTAGGATCATAATCCAGTGGTTTACAAGTAGTGCAGTCTCTGAACAACACATTTATTTTCCGATTATATTCGCTGCCACTGATGACCACAGTAGAATTATCCTTGTCAGCTCTCGTGATTATTAACCTACTGTCTTTGCATAATTATTGGAGAGAGAGGAGTTGGCTGATAGAGAGATTTCTTCTAGGCAGCAAAGCTTGAGAAAGGATGTTTGCTATGTCAAGCCTGATATTGTTGGAAATGGCAAGTTGTCGATTTCTCTATGCACCATGAAGTCTAAAGATGGAACTTGATATAGAGTTACTGCAAAGTTGCAGCAGAAGCTAAGAATGCAAATGGCTGTTTTGTCAAGCAACTTCCTGTAACTTATCATATTATGGTCAAACTGGGAGATCTGCTAACATCCACATAGAAGAACATAAAAAATACATCTGTCATCATAAATATGGTCAGTTAGGGTCTTCTGATCATGCCTTGAATACCTTGCACAGAATCAAATGGAACAAAACTACTATGCTTCACCACAAAAAATACAAATTAGAAAGACCTTTTTCAGAATCAGTAGCAGATTTAAAAAATCAGCCTTCTCTTAATAAATATGGTTGTATTAATTTGTAAGATTTGGGAAACTGTAATCCTTAGGCTTCTGACCCAATGCAGCTAAGGCTAGTCAAGAGGACTTTAGATTTTCAGTCTAATCCTTTTCCACTTATGTGCAAATTTACATGTTTTTGCAATTTTAATATTATTTCCTTGATGATGTCTCAGTGACTGAAATGAAATACAGGAGTGATTAAACATGGTGCTTAATTATTTATATGCGCTGTATTTAATCCATCGAACCTTAAAATTAGTTCAAATAGCACATAAGTCTAAATAGTCTTGAGATGGATTTGCTATGTCAAGTCTGATATTATTGGCAATGGCAGGAGACAAGTTGCAAATGTCACCTATATGCAGCATGAAGTCTAAAGATGAAACTTGATGTGGAGCTACTGCAAAAGTTGCAGCCAAAGCAAAGGATGCCGGCCTGGTTGGCTGAGTGGTTGGTGTATCCATTCTCCAGCCAAAAGGCTGCAGGTTCGAATCCTACAGTGGGTATGGATGTTTGTGATTGTGAAAATGCTAGTGGTGGTGGTAGATGGTGTTGGTGGATTCAGTGGTTGAGATAGAGCTGTAAAGTAGGTGTCCTCCCTTGATGAGCCTTTTTGGACTCCCTGGAGGTGTCACGTAATATTAAATACAGAAATAGAAAACAATAAATTTTTATGAAATAAGATAGAAATTAGTCATAACACTAAACTGGCTGTATATAAGATGATGTTGAAATCAGTTTTAACTTAAGGATCGATCTAAGAGCTTACAAATATGAGAGTGCTACAAAAAATTAGGGGACTGAACATATGGCAGAATCATATTGGAAACTAAGATAACAGGAATAAACTTGACATTGTTAGCATTCATTTAATAATGTGTGAGCAGTGCTAATCTCAGGTCATTAAACAGAATTGGCGAGGAAGGATTAGCAAAGTAGGTGCTGATAGAAGGAAGAATAATCCAGAGAATGACCACAATATAATAACAATATTGTGGTCATGACAGATAAAGTTGAGGAAATCTGCCAACAAGAAGTTAGTAATAAATGTAACCTTTTCATGTAGCACTACTGTAGTATCTCATAAACCCACTGAAAATACATATCAGGAATTTGATGAAGTATCATATAGATATGTTCAGATACTTCTTAAACAAAAGAGATGGAAATATGAAACTTCTTTCTGAATGAAAGAAAACAATGAAGTTTTTTTTTTTTTTAAATGCTGCTCCTATTCACTCAGAGTACTTTGGGTGTACTATTTATTTTTATATTTATGTTTCACGTAATCCCAAAATCCTGTTCTAGAAACCAAACATGGAACTTTTTTGTGTCATTAAACAGGAAGCCATTCTCACACTGTGCCAGCATGTGAGAATGGCTTCTGCAAACCAGACTGGCAAAGTGTCCTATTTTGTGGTACTCATATCATACTGAGAATGCCTAACAAACAATGGGAAATTATTTTATATTAATAAATTAATCTTCACATAAGTTATCTATATCATTAATTCAGTTTCTTAATGCCTACTTTTGCTCCTCTTCTCAAACCAACTGCATAACCCTCCACTGGCTGGATATTTTTGGGTTGCCAAGTCATTTTTGATGTATGTGAAACTGGTGTATATGTATATACATTTCCAGAAGAACAGCTGCTAACAACACACAAATACAATATTTATCTATCTGATTTATATGGGCTGGAATAGAGAAGTGGCATTACCACTGATGTAGTGAAATCTATGTATAGGAATACCAAAAGATTAGGCAATTCAGAATACATGTATATTAGCTGCAGCACAAACTTATGCCAGCTTGGATGGCTAAAGAGATATGCCATTGAAGTCACAGTCAATTAACAGAATGAGTTATAATTCCACCTGGTGAACAGATGTTTGTGAATGTCCTTAGGCAGTACACGAATTTCATCATTCAGCACAAGACTCTACACTGCTTAATGGAAGCCTAAAAAAGTTTAATATTTGATCTCGCTACAGCAGGATTTATGGATAATCTTACCTTACAGTACTATTGTATGATAGGTCTCAATCTTTTGTAGGTGAGATTTATGCAAAAAATAAAAAAATAATAATAAATAAATAAAAAATAAAATAAAATAAAAACATGTCATCCAATGCTGGTAGGAGGAGGAGAGGAAGAGAGTCTCCCCCCCTCTCCCCTAGAAGAATGATCACCTTGTAGTTCCAGCATGTCCTCCTCAGCACTTCCACCAGAGCTGTACATACCTAAAGATTTTCAACACTACTAACAGCTGGGAGATTGGTATAAATATGAGACTGTTCTAAAGGAAGGGGGCTTCTAGAAGAGCATCACAGAAACAAAAAAAAGTTATTGTGTAGACTGGTTTCAGTTTTACATACAGTATGCTTAATGATAAGGACAGAAGAAATAACCACAAAAAAAAAAATGTGCAGCTAGACTAGACTTGAACAAATGCTCCCTTATTTGCGATGATTCACTACTTTGTGTTCATACCTTATGCAATGCTTCTGAACATAATCATCTATTATGCTCAATACAATGAAGTACAGTAAATATAAAATTTAATTGATATGATATCATTTAAAAAATAATCTTTTACCTGCATCTACTAATGTATCTACAGAGGATCTAATCATACGAAGTTTCAACCAATCTGGCAAGAGAAGAGCCTCTTCTGATGTATCTACTAGAAATGCCTTTGGTGGGTCACCTTCAGATGGAAACCATGCTTCTAGTAGTTGGTCAAAGTTGTATGTATTACCTGCAAGTAAATCGATCAGGGATAATTTTTAGCTTTCCTTAAAGCTAAAATGATCCTCTCTTGAAGAGTTATTATTAGTCATGAAAGCTCAAAAAAATATTTTAAAAAATTTATTGAAAATAAATAATCTTATGATGAAATCTGCATTTTTGTTTAAGACAGACTACTGTATAGCATAAAACAATGAGAAATTATTGTCACTGCTATGGTGTTATCAAATTTATCTGGACAACTTGCATAAATTTGAGTACCATCAAACACAAACCAATCAGTAACTTAGAGCAACATTTTCCACTTTATAATACAAATTGTTAATCTCTTCTAATGGATTTGCTTGATTATGGATTAGCAACTGCTATCTGCTGGTCAATTCATCAGGTGAATAACAGGTAGAGAGAAAACCACAAATCAGGACATCAATAAAGCAGAAAATGTGTGTCATTGAAAATGAATGTCAAAAATAAAGTAAACATGTTGGAAGTTTTTTCACTTGGTTATACTATAAATAATATATTTGGTTTAATCCTTTATCCAAGTATAAGCAAACAAAGTTTGCACCTGGCATATACTAAGGAAAGTGATTTGAAGTAGTCCACCTTTGCCACGAGTTTCCCCAGTCCTGAAGATACTTCAGGAGCAAACTTTGTTTGCTTACACTTTGATAAAGGATTAAACCAAATATATAATTTAAAGTAAACATATTTTTGCTTGCAATTTTTATCAAAGCAAAAATGGTGCAAATCCATAATGATTTGCAATTGTCAATCTTCTGTTAATTTTTTTTAAATATCCAACCTACACACAAAAGATTGCAAGACCTATAGAAAGTAAGTGCCATGTGTAGGCAAGAGGGTAAAAAAGAAGAAACCTGTTGATGTGTTTAGAAGCCAAAGGTTTTTTTGTTTTTGGGGAGGCTGCTTAAAAAAAAAAAAAAAAAACTGGATGAAGAATAGTAGCAAGTATAGCAAAGCACTGTTCATGAAAGTACCGATAATATAAGCATAAGGCAGAACTTGAAAGTTTATGACATTCAGTTTCTGCATAAGGAAGAAATCATCAATTAGCCAGATTGCACTCTGATGAATATGCATAAATTTATTTCACTAACTTTTTCCAGCAGATACTTTATAATGACTTCTGTAATTATGTAAGTTGCATAATTAATGCTTGAACAGCTATTTTTATTGGGTTAAGATCTGAAATATTTTCTAACATCGCAGTATGTTTTTCATTCTATTTATTACTCATATCCAGATCCATTTAAGCTTTCTTTTAATACAGTTTTTCAGTTTTAAGAATCTTTAAATCACAGTAACAAGAGAATTCCATTGTTTTTACATCTAAAACTAAATGTAGATCTTTGTTAAACTATTTTTTTACATATTCCTGCAAAACATTACTTTTGTTGGACTTTTTCTAAATATTTTAACAAAATTTAATGTGTAATTTATTGGAATTTTAACATCTTCCCTAGATATTACATTATTTTTGTTTATTTCAAAGCTATCTATGCTATCAATCATTTTCAGATTTGTCATGGGATTTTTCATCAATTCTGCTTTTTTTTTTTTTTTTTTTAAATAAATACATCAACAGCTGATAAATGAATGGTATGCTTACAGCATAGCAAAATTTAAACTGAGTTTATATGTCCAATTCTGCATCATATTCACTCCATCTGTCATTATACTCAACATGTGTTGATCAAAATTATTCCAAATTCTTGCCTTTAAAAATCCACAATATTTTGAATATCAGTTGATAAACGTTTTCCAGGTATATGAACTAATCCGTAATTTAAATTTTTTGCATCATCTAATGAAAAACAATAGTAAAATATATAATACCAGTTCATTCATCCAAAGTAAGCCAAATAGTGATCCAATTTTGCCAATTCTTTAATTTTTGATATTTGTTCTTTTTTATGCTCATAAAAGTTGAAATTAACTTTAAGATATGACTGATTCTTTGGCAATACATAATTTTGCTTTGAAATAGATCTGAACATAAAAGAACTACTGGCAACTGTTCAAATTAAGAAACCATCTTCAGCAGCTCACCTAGATACAATTTCACCTACTTTTCTTGTATCACAAGAGTTTAAAATTGATCATACTATAAAAATGAAAAATAATAACTTCATCACACATTACATAAATTCTGTGAATGAATCAGCTAAGAGCAGTTAAGTGTAATAAAAGAATGTCTATTACGTGTGCACTTGATTTATAGTCATATAATGATATTCATCATCATCATCATCATCATATTCCTGCCATGTACCCTCAAGGGGTGTACAGGATATGATAGTACTACATGAAAAATTTACATCATTACTAACTTCCTATCTACAATTTTCCTCCAAATCAGTATGTTACTTGTCAAGACTTCAATATTATCAGATCTTAATATTTCTATCATTTAAGGCACTGTACCGTATCAATCCACCTATATCTTGGTCTTCCTCTGGGTCGTTTTGCTGCCAACCTGGCAGAGAACACTTGTTTTGCTAATCTTTCTTCGCCCATTCTGTTTAAGTGACCATACCATCTGAGATTAGCTCTGCTAACACATTCCTGGATGTTGACAATGTCAATTTCTTTCCTAATATCCTCATTTTTAATATGATATTGCCATCGATGCCATCTGTTCACGCCTATAATCTTTCTCAGGACTCTCATATCTGCGGTCTCTAGTCTTTGGTCAAGTGTTTTACTTCTGACCCAGCTCTCAGATCCATAAGTTAAAATTGGTTTGAACACTGTCTTGTACACAGCTAATTTAGTGTTCCGACTAATTTCTCTGTTATTCCATATGGATTTATTCAATTGACTTCCCATCATACCAGTTTTGCTGATTCTGTTGTCTATTTCTATATTTAATTTACCATCTTCAGTAAAAATCATGCCAAGTATTGCTTGATATAATACCCCATTGACACCATATAACTGTAGCGTATTGAATAGCTTCTCTCTTGGCACCTTGTCATACGCTTTTTCCAAATCAACAAAATTTAATACAGATCTCTGTTATATTCCCATGCTTTCTCGACTATTTGTCATAAAGTGAAGTTCTGACCCTCACAGCCTCTATTTAGCCTGAATCCAGCTTGTTCTTCACCAAGCTTTTCTTCCACAATTCTTCTCAACCATTTCTCAAGTATACTTGCATAGATCTTGTCAGGAACACTCAGTAGGGAAATACCTCTGTAATTCTCACATTCAGTTTTATTTCCCTTTTTATATACGGGTACTATGAGAGCTCTACTCCAATCATCAGGAATTCGTCCCTCTGTCCAGGCTTTCTGAATTATGCAGTGCAGCCACTGTAAGACTCTTACACCACCATACTTCAGCATTTCTGGTCAAATATCATCTACTGCTGTTGCCTTTCCACATTTCAAGCCTTCGATGGCTTTTTCTACTTCAAGTATGGATATGTATTCCTGACTGCATGCCTGGTCAGTGTTTTTTACCACTGTGCTGTCATCACTGCTTGTTTCATTTAGCATTTTCATTTAGCAAAAAATTCCTCCACTTCTACCTTAGCAGTTTTTCAAAGTAATTACTCCATACTTCAAGGATATCTTTTTCTCCCGTTTTCATGTCACATTTAACATCTCTAACTCCTTTTACAGCACTATTTCCCCCATTCCTAAGCTTCTTGAACAACCTCCAGAATATTTTGCCACCTTCTTGATATTTATTTTCTATATTCTTGCCAAAGTCCTCCCATGACTTTTGTTTAGCTAGTTTTACACACTGTTTAGCAGACTTGCATTTGTCTCTGTATTCTCTAAGAGCACAAGCTGACTTATTTGACAGGAACTGTTGATATGCTTTCTTCTTTTCCTTCACTGCCTCTTTAACTTCCTGTGTCCACCAGGGAGTTCTGATTTTTTTTATCCTTACAGACAACCTCACCACATGCCTCTCTGGCAGAATCAATTAATGTTTTTTCAGAGTTTGCCACTGAATCTCCAAGGTTTGATTCCTGTTCTCAAAATCTTTCATTTTTTCTTCAATAATCTTTGTGTATTTTAGTCTACAGTTTACATCTGAGAGCTGCTCAACTTTTATTCGCTTTAAAACTTTCTTACATGTTATTCCTTTTCAATATGAAATTCAATTTTATCCTACTCAAGACTAAATAGTGATCACTTCCAATTTCAAATCCTTAGAATTGGAAGTGAGCAGGACACCAGAGTGTACCTCTGTACACTCTGGTGTCCTGCACCAGGGAGAAAAGATCACTATCAACAATAACATAGTCAATGAGACTTTTCTTATTCCTTGCCTCTTCTCTCCATGTGAATTTGTGCACATTTTTATGTTGGAATATGGTGTTAGTAATAACCAGTCCGTGTCCTGAGCAGAAATCCAACAGATATTTGCCATTATTATTAGCTTTGCTCTTTTCTCCAAATTTTCCCAAAATATTTTTGTATGTCTGACAATCATTTCCTACTCTGCTATTTAGATCCCCAACAAGAAGCAACGTTTCCTTTTTCATTGTGTCAGTTGCTTTTTCTAAAGCCTCAAAAAATTCCTCCACTTCTACCTTAATAGAACCTTCTGTGGGACCATAGGCACAAATAAGTCTCATTGTCCAGTTCCCCATTCTCATATTTGCACACATTACTCTACTTGAGACTGACTGCAATTCAAGAAGATTAGCCTCGTAATTTGTGTTGAATACTATGGCTACTCCTTCTTTTCCTTGATTGTCATTGCCTGAATATAACATTTTGTATTTATTGCTCAGAAAGATCTCACCAGTTTTGGTCTTTTTTGTTTCAGTCACCCCTATTATGTCGATCTGGTACTTATCTAATTCCTCAGCTAGCTCCATTTCTTTGCCATTCAGGCTTCTTATGTTGATAGTACCGATCTTTAACTCTGGTGATGTTGAGTTGGGGTTTGTTTTCAGAATTTTTCCAGTAGCTGACTTTTCGCTGTTCGTCCTGGTTCCCTGGCGAAAACAATGGGGGCCTTGTTTAACCGGGCGACGCCCCAGCCGGCATGAAATTTTGTCATGTCGTACCATCATTTTTTATTTTGGTTTAACCAATAAGAATACAATTTGGTCGGCTAAATCCCAAATTGCCAGCCCATCCTCATTCGTTCAGTATCCAAGTAGATACTCAACAGGGTGCACCACGAGAAGGTGAGGATTGGACATTAGGTTCAGAAGCCCTGGTCGGTTCTCCGCATTCCTTTAAATGCTATGTGGAGGTCTCCTCACAGTTATACAGCTTTGACCCTTAAGCACCCCATAATGATATTCTATCGTATTTAATAGGAACACAAATTTATGTATAAAATAACATCTTTAGCACAGTCTTTCAATGATTTATTTATTACAAATTGTATAAATTTTAATTTATACAATTTATAATAAATTCAACATTGTTTCAGATTTGTAAATTAAATTTTCAAAAGCCCTCCAAAGTCTTGAGCTGAAAAAGTTTCCTCTGTTAGAAACTCTAATAGTGAGTAACTAGATAGGAAGCTGGTAACCCAATTACATATGATAGAATATAGAACATAAGATGATAGCCTGCTGAGCAGATCAACCCTTGAGAGCAACCCACAAGTTTCACCAGACCTATCCCTAGCCTAACTCTAAATGTGGATAGTGTAGACTAGAACAGTGTTTTTCAAACTGCAGTGTTTTTTAAAAAATGAAACCGAATAAAAAAAGGAGTGGACCTCACAGATTTCACAGCTTTAACACATTTTGGTTTGATTTTGTATGAGTGTTCAAATCTAACTATAAAACACAAATGGCCACAATTACAAAATGTTGTTTATGCATGTTAATGTACCAAATAAGTGGTGGTGAGGAGTTTATGGTGTTTGCCATCACTAGAGACTTCCCACAGCATCTGTCCTCATAAGTATTATAGAAAATTCCATTTAGCTATCCAAAAATGCTCTAACCATGGTCTAATGTCAGTTAGGGCATTATTTGGAAAGGACATTATTCGACATTTTTGTTAAATAGTTTTATTTAACAAAATAAAACATTTGTTTTTACTTTATATGTAGGTAAGGGCACATTGTTTTGTGAAACTTTTTGTTTCAGTTTAGTATATGTGTGTGTACTGAGAGAGAGAGAGAGAGAGACAACATAAAATGTTTCTTATTGTGGGTCACAGTCAAAAAAAGTTTGAAAAATATTGGGCTAAAAGACTAGCTGTGGATCTAGAGTGGTGAAATCCATATTGTTGGCCATTAATTACCTGAGTTGTCTCTGGGTAGTTATAGTTTTTGACAGAAATGAAGTGAGAATGATTGAATGGTAATTTATAAACGTTTCTTTTTTTTTTTTTTTTTTTTTTTTTTTTTTTTTTAGGTAGGCTGAATGCATATCTGTTTCTGTGCAAGATGGTAAGATCCAAGTTAAGTGGGAAAGACTGAAAAGGCAAAATTAATGTGGATTTTAGTTCAAAAGCACAAGTATTTGGCACAGTTGGGAAGAATACTGTCAAGACCAGATGCTTTGTTTATTTCCAGGTTATTCAAGATTCTTCAGATTATTTTTCTGGTAGCAGACAGGGGATGGCATGGAGTAAGCAGCTCTTAGTAAAAGTGTGGGGAACTTTTCTTGATCATTAAGGCAAGAATAGGAAGAGAAGAATGAGGCCAGTAGGCCACCCTTGTCTTTGTCTTTTGGTGATATTACTACAGTACCATCTGGATGTGAAATGGAGGGTGGGGTGGAAACACAGACGGAAAAAAGTTGCACCTAATGATCTTTATGATGATTATAAAAGGCGAGACTCCATTTGAGCAGTAGATGAGTTTGTGGCATTTGATCCTTTCAAAAGCTGATTCCTTCCCCCATCTGTTGTGAGCTGCAATGTAGGCTGTGTGATGTCGGAGTTCTGCTCTTGAGCTACCTGCAGAATGCTGAATTTATATTTAATTGGACTATGCTGGCACACTGTTGGAGAACCACAGCTTGGATAGTGGACCGGGAATAAATTTTGGGTGGAATGAGAGCTGAAAGTTTGAGTACTGAGTACTGTTGGGGCGAAGGTTGTTTCATGACAAGGAAAACTTGAAGTTGTGATCTGGGTTACCAAGAGGAGTACTGAAATTCACAATGTATTTGGAAGGAGAGCTTATTAAGATGAGATCAAGGGTATTGGCAGGATGATGGGGTTTTCTAGCAGGTAGATATATCATCTATGTTATATAATGGCAAGTATCTCGAAATTCCTAATGGGTTGTTCAGTGGAGTTGTCAGTTCAGTTCAAACTGACTTCCAAAGAAGGGAAGTCAGTTTGAGTTATACACACTGAAGTTTTCAATGAAAATAATTCACTATCTGGATATTTTGACTGCAGAAAATCAAGCTTTATGGATAGATGATCATGAGGTCAAATTCTTAACTCGAATTTGATGAATGCAACATGGTTTGATAGATAAGGAAATTTTGAGCCAAAGCCAATCAAACATGGGGAGAGATGATTTGAGGGTTTCGCATTTTCGCAATGTCAGTTCTGATGAATTTGCATGTGCTGCCCTGGTGGAAGGAATGGTGTGAGGTTTCCAGCTAAGTTTCTGGTAGAAATAATAAAATCTAGTTTGGATGACTGTAGGTGCTGCTGCACATCATTTATACTACTGTTAAGCTGGCACATTCTGATAAAGTGGACAGTAAGAAGTATTAATTTGTAAGTATTTTATTTTTTGTAAAAATAATCAATATTTATCGCTTTTTTGTTTGTTTGTTTTGTTAGTTGGTTGCTGTTTGGGGGTTGGGATTATTTTTATTTTATTTTATTTTTTGTGGGAGATTTTTATGATCAACAGTAAAACAGCATTTCATTAAGTTGTCCGTTATTCATGGAAAGGAAGCGAGAAAGAATAAGGGCATACAATGGGAGGTAAAAATCTCGTAAATATACCATCGACACAAGAGGGCACCCAATCTCCTGTCTATAAATGGTCTTGATAGTTCCCCTGCATACCACCATATTTGGACTCTCTTCAGGCTCAAAAATTGGCAGAGTAAGTGGGAGCAAGATTTATCACTAGCTGACTGGGAGTCCTCCTGATTCGTTATTATTAGGTATGGATCATGTACTATCTATTTGTACTGCCTGCAGAACTGTTTTACTCCTGCACCTTTGAATACGGGAAGACTAAGTCTCTACAGTATGATTAATATGTCCTTGAATAGTATTACTCAATCTGCATATGAGAAAGGAGATAAGGAAACAGAAGTTGAAGCACTTACTCTGGGAACCAAACAAGCAACTTCAGGCTTCTAATTAGTGAGATGGTGGTAGTAGTTGTATTTAACCAGGTAATGAAAGACACCTACCACTTAATGGTTTAGCTGGCATTTTGCTCCAACTAGGTATGGTATGCTTTTGTGGTGGCAATATATACTCACAAGATATGTTATACATGCTATGAGTTTCATAGTCTAACAAACCTTGCTCTACTCTCTCATTTTTAATTCAAAGCTCTCTGAGGTTATAATATTTTGTTTCAGAACATAAAGAACTATAAAAGAAAAATTAATTTATCAGAGTTCTTAAAAGGCATTACAGCTCAATCATATTTAATTTGTTAGATCACTTAAGATAAACTTCAGATTTTTATACCCACTACTGTTATTAATACAAACAAGAAAGCACAACTTTTTCCCTTAAAAATATTAAGAATTATCTTATGTGTGCTATATATATAAGATGTTTGTGAATTTATAACCTAAAGCAGAATCTTTGTTGACATAAAATTTTAACTTAAATTCCAATAATTCTCATTTGATTAATATGCAAAACATCTTGCTTATATTGGCCATATTTGGGATATGCTGAAAAGTTTATAGAAATTCATGTGATGATTCAGTATGTTTAAGGGATTTGATTTTGCAACAGAATGATCTCTTAAGGAAGTACACATTCTATCGTCTGCCTTTTTGAACTGATTTCCCTTTTTATATATGGCTACTCTGAGAGCTCTACTGCAATCATCTCGAATTCGTCCCTCTGTCCAGGCCTTCTGAACTATGCAGTGCAGTCACTGTAAGACTTTTATACCTTCATACTTGAACATTTATGGTCGAATATCATCTACTCCTGCTGCATTTCCACATTTCAGGCTTTTAATGGCTTTTCCTACTTCAAGTATGGATAATGTATTTCTGACTGTATGCCTGTTGAGTGTTTTTTTACTACTGTGCTGTCAACACTGCTTGTTTCATTTAGCAATATTTTGAAGTAATTACTCCATACTTCAAGGATATCTTTTTCTCCAGTTTTCATGTCACCTTTATCATCTCAAATTCCTTTTATAGCATTCTTTCCTCCATTTCCGAACTTCTTCAACAACCTCCAGAATATCTTGCCACCTTCTTGATATTTATTTTCTATTTTCTTATCAAACCCATGACTTTTGTTTAGCTAGTTTTACACAGTGTTTAGCTTTCTTACATTTGTCAATGTATTCGCTAAGAGCACAAGCTGACTTATTTGCCAGGAACTTTTGATATGCTTTCTTCTTTTCTTTCACTGCCTCTTTAACTTCCTGTGTCCACCATGGAGTTCTGATTTTTCTATCCTAGGATACAACCTCACCATATAATTAGAAGAAACACACGTATAAACCACAGTGAAAATTATTTAATTGTAAATATTTCATCCTAAGTATCTTAGGACATCATCAGTACAGTATTTAAACAAAAATTAGGAATAACATACAGTTAGGGCGCATGATTACAATAGAATCTCATGAAAATGTGCATAATGTGCTAAAGTAGTACAAAAAAAAAAAAAAACGTTAATTATTTAACACAGTTTTGTATGATAATTTCCCATACTTTAGGAATAGTAAGAACGGCGTTGCGGTTTAGGTTTGGTCTGTGTAGTAGGGCTTCAGAACTTTCTTTGTATAAACGTTCATGTTTAAATAAAGATCTATGTAAAAGTTTAGACTTTTCCCAATGGATCCTATGGTTTGGATTTTCAATTCCGTGTTGAGAGAGGCCAGATTTCTGCAGTTTAAGAAGACGAATGTGGTCTTGATGTTCCGAGATGCGTTTCTGAACAGACCTACATGTCTGTCCAAAGTAAGATAATTTGCATGAGCATGGAATCTCATAAACACCAGGTAACATCAAGGGTGAGAATTTGTCCTTAGGAGAAGGTAATAAGTTGTAAATTTGGTTGATAGGTTTGTAAGTAGTGGCAAAATTGCATTTCTTCATAATTTTAGAAAGACGTTCTGAGATGCCTTTAACGTAAGGTATGGGAATCCTATGCACTTCTTCCTGTCTGGTTTGATGTATGCAGAAGTGACTGATGATTTTTTGAGTTGTTTTGGGATTATATCCATTTAGGATGGCTGTATTTTTGATAACTTCTAATTCCTGGTTTAAAGATTCTTCAGAGGAGCAGAATTTGTGTGCTCTGGAAACTAGTGATTTAATAATGCCAGATTTCTGAGATGGATGATGAGCAGAAGAATTGTGAATGTAGCGACCTGAGAATGTAGGCTTGCGAAAGACGGAAGTGGCGATGGAACCGTCTTCTTTTCTTTTGATGTAATTCTATTGTAATCATGCGCCCTAACTGTATGTTATTCCTAATTTTTGTTTAAATACTGTACTGATGATGTCCTAAGATACTTAGGATGAAATATTTACAATTAAATAATTTTCACTGTGGTTTATACGTGTGTTTCTTCTAATTATGAACGCACCACAGGTTTCGTTATTTAAAAAAAAAACCTCACCATATGCCTCTCTGGCTGAATCAATCAATGTTTTCTTTAGGGCTTGACAATGAATTCCCAAGGTTTGGTTCCTGTTCTCAAACTCCTTCATTTTCAAGCATATGTGAGATTGATAAGACAGAAGAACTGCTGATACTAAAAAAAACAAACAAAAAAACTAATGAATGTAGGATTCCCAAAAGTGTGGTTAATTCCCATAATGATTGAATGTTATGTATACTGAGTCTCAGTAAACAAAAGAAAATTCTTAGAAAACGGAGCGAAATAAAAAAGGTAAATAAAATTGAATGTGAAAATTCTAGAGGAATTTCCCTATTGAGTGTTCCATGTAAGATTTACACAAGAATGCTTGATGAGAAGAACAATCTGGTTTCATGTTAAATAGGAGTTTTGAGAGATTTTTACTGTAAGTAGATACTAGTCTGAAATATTACAATATTCTGCATTTAAGTTTTGTAATCTGAAAAAGACATACAAAAAGGTGTCAGAGAAAAGCTGTCCAAAAGCTTTTCTCTGACACAGTTACATGAATTAAATGGGACATTATACAGAGCAATACATACAATACATAGTCTATATTTGAAGGTGTAAGTTAGTAGTCAGAAAAGGAAGATCAGTTGATGTAAAATTAAGATAAGGCAAAGGTACATTCCAGGGGCGAATATTCCGGGTGTGCTAGGTGTACAGTGCCCATCCATGAAATATCAGTATCACCGATATTATATTTTTGCATTTATTCTGTTAAAGACTTCCCTAATTGTTTGCAGACTTCACGTGATTCCTAAAATTAAACACAATTTACTAATGCTTCATTGCACTCTTCACGAGGATAATGAAGCATTAGTGTTTAATGAAGAGGGAACTTTTCATAAAAAATCGTGTAAAATTGCATCACATTCACATTAATAGCCCGGTGTAATTTCAAAATACATACAAGTTTGAGCCCTTTGAAAAGAAGAGGGGTGCAGCGGGTATCCTCTGAAATTCTTAGTGTGTTAATATTTTTAAGCCGCTCAGAAGGTGAGGCTGGGTGAGCTCAGAGACAATAGCACCTAGAGGCTGTGATTGGTTATTGTGTCAAACAATCCAATTGAAAGTTGTCACTTGTCATGAGATGAGCACTTTCTGTATCCAATGGCTGTATTACAAACAGCTGTTACACGTTTTCTGGATCTGAAAATTTGAAAGTGGATGTTAGGAGAAAAAAGCTGATTGTGCAGCTCTTGCTTGTGCAGTATAGCATCTGTTGAGATTGCAAAGTTTTTTTAATGGTATAGAGACATTTTTATTCTAGTCTTTGGAAACAACAGACAGAAAAAAAATGAATACTTCTGCATATTATAAGACGTTATTGATTTACAACAAATTACCAGCATATATGAGATTGATAAGACAGAACCGCTGATACTAAAAAAAAACAAAACAAAAAAACTAATGAATGTAGGATTCCCAAAAGTGTGGATAATTTCGATAATGATCGAATGTTATGTATACTGAATCTCAGTACCCAAACCAGAGAAATACACATAACATGTGCAACAAATTTTACAAGGTAATTTGCTGCTCCATCAGACCATATTTATTCCTGCCATACTTCTCCTTGTAAGTTTTTTTTTTAATTATGCCATCATAAATTCACTTTTTCATGTTTAGACTTTATAGGATCGCTCTCTCCCTAGCAACTTATAGGACACACATACCACAAATGTAATTATTAATAATTCGTTTGCTTAATGAAAGTATTTCTACTCTCACTTATTCTTTCCTTTCATTTCCTATTCTCACATGTTTTATAAATGATGGTTCACATATTTTCACCTCTGAGTATTTCAAATATACCAACCAAATATAGCATTCTCCTTCATTGTTGTTTTCTAATAAATCCTAAAACAAACAGATCGTTCCTCCACTCTACACAGAAGTATTCAAAGTTATCCTGCAATTAATTGCATTGGACTAATTAAGATGAGTGCTGATTTGCCATGCACTCTCAAAACTTTCATACATTGATAAAAATGCAATCATACGGTCATGGGCGTCTGCCGGAGAGGGAAAACAGGGCACTTTTCCCCGGGATCGAGTAAAAAATTCCACAAATTATAATCGTAAAAGTGATTGTGATATATAACCTTACACCCTCGACCATGGGATGCTTTGCCTGTCTTAAAATTTAATTAAGGATTGGCGGGGTAGCCATAGAACACGTTTTATTACAGCAATAAAACACATGTTCCTGTTTTCGGTTCATCTTTTTCTGATTTGTAAAAAAAATGTTCATTACTGTTGTGAATAGTGACCAGTTCGTTTGCCCTCTGTGTCTAGTAAGTCACTGAGTGAAGTGTGAATTGTAAATTTATAGTTAAGCAAATTTAAAAAGAAAAATACTTTAAACTGTAAGTGTGCAATGTAATATTATTTTGCTTGTTTGTTTTATGATTTTTTTTTATTTTAAACTAAAATAATTTAATTTAGGATTTTGGGATTAATTAATTAGTCGGTTTTTAATAAAATATGCCAGTTAATTTTTTATATATATGAAATTGTGATAAGATCTATTAATTCCAAATACTTTTTTTCCAAGAATTAAAGATCATTAAAATCAATGTACAATGAAAACAATGTATTTACAGTTTACATTGACAAAGAATCAAATCAAAAAATGCTAAAAGACGTTTAGTCTTTTATAAATTTTTAATATATTATAAAAATTTACTGATGTAATTATTTGTCTCCAAGCTCCCCCCCAGGAAAATTTTCTGGGGATGCCTATGCATTCGGTCAAATTGACGTGAAATTTGTAGCGTGGGTTGCGTAACCCACATGACAGCACACCCAACCGAAATGGGCATGCGATGCCACTGGTATACTCTATATATACTCTTATTTAACATGTATATGAATTGTATTATGAAGGTTTTTATGCACGATTTTTATTGAAGAGAGTAAATTAAATATGAAAAGAGATAACAGAATAAGGAAAGCTGGAAATCTAGTAGACTGCAAGATGAATAAATTTATATAACAAGAAATAAACAAAATACTAAACTAGCAATATATAATAATAATAATAAGAGTATTCAAGCAAATCATGAATCTCTGAGTTGGGTTTGAAATAAAACAGCTGACGAAAGATCCAAGACCACAGAAGTGATAATTATGGGAAAAATTAGAAGAGAATTAGAATCATATGAAAAATGAAGACGTTATGAAGGAATATGGCACTGGTAGCTAAGAATGAGTGTGTTGAACCAGTCCAATGTGTACTGCTTAAGCATTTTGGGAGAAGATCAAAATATAACATCTGACAATACTGAAATCTTGACAATTAATACACTAATCTGAAGAAAACTGTTGATAGAAGTTCCTCAAGAAACATAGTGGAACTATGTTCTTGAAGCCAAACATCAGAATTTAATGATGGAGTTATCACACAATGAAAGGAATATTAATTCAAAATAATAAAAGATATTCTGACTAATAATACATTGAAAAATAATTTCAGCCATAGCTGAAATTATTTTGTTTCAGAAGTTCAAATGTTTATTTCATTTCAAGGTGTCTAAAAAGCAATCCATTTTTTTTATTCAAATGCATTATCACATAGCAATGTAAATATAACTCATACGATTAACATCAGAAAAACATTACCTTCAGGTGGACCATAAGTAAGAAGTATCACCATAGCATGAGCTACAAGGATATGCATTGTGGCTGATTCTCCTGTAGTTGCCCATCGCACTATAATGTGATCTTGAGACTCTGACTAAAAGGAAAAAACCTTTTTTTAAAAAAACAAAAACAATTTTACAGATGGTCACAAAGCAGGTTCAGTATGAAGCAACTCTTTTAATCAGTTGAGATAAAATCATGCAGATCTATTATTTAACTTATACAGATTTATGATGCCATTTCTAAATTTGCTTCATTAAAAAAAAAAAAAAAAGGTAAAGTTATGAACCTTGCAATAAAAGAACAAATCTATATACATAGGTCATGATCCTTGGCTGATTAAGAAGATAATTCAAAGTAAGAACAGTAATATGTATCCATCTTCTGTCCTTACTGATCTGGGATCACATACACTGCTGGACCTCACAACAGACATTCAACAATTCTACAATTTCTATAGAAATTCTACAATTTTCTTGCCACTTTGAAACAGCAGGAAAATCAGCTTTCTTCCTGCACACTTAAATAGAGTAGATCATATAAAATGTGATCTACTCTATTTAATCCAGGATTCTACTAAGTTATATGTTTTTAAGATTTGGAGCCTAGGGAGAGTTCATCTTCAAGAACTCAAAAACTGCAATCATCCTTTGAGAAGAAGAAAACCAGAGCTGGCATACAATACTACTATCTATACAAAGTAAGGGAAAGAAAACTAACAGTCATCCACAGTCAATTTTATAAATGTCTGAACACTGCTTGCTACTTTCATTTAGATGTACCATAATTGTTTTTTCTGTATATCACCTCATTTTTTTTGGGGGGGGGGGAGATCCTCACTATTTGAAATCCAGAACAAAGTTTTAAAATCATTTTGATTTTTATGATTTTTGCTATCCTACTGATAAGATTCCAACATAGATCAAAACATGTCAAAAGATAAGTCTTTTACGAGTTATATATATAAAAAAAAATATATAAAATAAAAATAAAAAAAACCTCCATGTAGTGGATACTTAGGCTACTGACTGTTAAAGTAACTAATATGATTAATTGATCACAGAAAATCTTTATTCCTTTTGCTTGCTTAGTCAATAATACACACATGTGCACATGCAAGAGAAACAAACTTCCTTCTTTTTAACAATATCAGCAAGGGGGTTGAGGTTTTAAGTTAACATGAAAAAATATAGTAATTGTACCTGTAAATTTCTGTAGTTTCTTTTTACACATTAATAACCTGCATAATGCGAGAAGAATTTGATAAAGCACTATCCGAAATGAGTAAGGGAAAAAACCAGGTGTAGACAATATTCCTATAGAACTGCTACAAAATCTAAGTGATGAGACAAAAACCTTACTCTATCAATTAATAGCCCAAATCTATGATAGAGAAGAAATACCAAAGGAGTTCATGAAATCAACTATAATACCAATACCAAAAAAGAATAATGCTAATAAATGCAGCCAATTCAGATCAATAGCTTTAATCCCACATGTTAGCAAAATTCTACTAAAAATTATTATAATTATTATTATTATTATGTGACACCTCCAGGGAGTCCAAAGCCTCATCGAGGGAGAGTGTGCCAACAGGATCAAACGATTGATCCCCTTCCAACTACTAACCATTGCTTAATAACTACTACTTATAGATAGAAAAAAGAAGAGAATTTAATTTAGAAACTCATCTTTTGTTTATAGATTATGAAAAAGCATTTGACAAAGTAAAAATATACTGTTTGATATATTACAAAGAATAAATATACCTAATATTTTACTACATGCAATATTGAATATATACAAAGATAATGAAATAAAAATAAAAATAAATGAAAAGTTGTCTGAAAAACAATCTATAAACCAAGGAGTAAGACAGCGATGCCCTCTGTCTCCAACACTTTTTAATATTTACATTAATGAAATATTAATACAGTGGAACACACCTTAAACAATCAAGGTATAGAAATTTCCCAGAATAACAAAATAAATATGCTATTGTTTGCAGATGATCAGGTAATAATATCAGATAAAGAAGATAATTTACAAAGAGCAATATATAATTTAAACGTTATAGTAGAATAGTTTGGAATGAAAATTTCCATAGATAAAACTAAAACAATGGCATTTTGTGGACAAACTTCAGTTAGAAGCAAAATAGTTATTAATAATAAAATAATAGAACAGAAAAATACTTTCAGTTATCTTGGATGTGAAATATCATATGAAGGAGAAAAAGACATAAAATTAAAAACTTCAAAATTTTTACAGATTATAGGTCTGATAAATAGAACACTCAAATCTAGTACAAAAAGAAACATGCTTGAAAATATACAATACTTTAGCAGTGCCCACATTATTATATGGTAGTGAAATTTGGGCAATAAACAAACAAGATAAACAAAGAATAAAAACAAGTGAAATGAGATTTATGAGAAGAACTGCAAAATACACATTATTAGATCAAAAAAGGAACGAAGACATTTTAAAAGAGCTAAAAACAAAATCAATAGAAGAAAAACTAAACAATTATAAACAAAAATGGATAGAACATGTAAACCGAATGGCCAACACCTGATATCCTAAACAAATACTAAAATATAAGCCAACTGGAAAGAGAAGGCAGGGTAGACCTCCAAAAAGGATATTGGATGAATAATGAGACTGGAACAGACCAATATGGTCTATACCTGTAATTTAGCATTATGATGATACTAAAAATTATTATTATGTGACACCTCCAGGGAGTCCAAAGACTCATCGAGGGAGAGTGTGCCAACAGCATCAAACGATTGACCCCTTCCAACTACTAACCACGCTCAGACTCGCTTAACTTTTTGCATGAGCTATTAGTAGCAGAGGCTCTACCAATTGACCAACCTTTGCTGGCTTCATAAACATCTTAGGGTTGGATAAGGAAAGTACAGTTTGGTTGTAAATATACTGTATAATAATCTTTCTTTACACACAGGAAACTGTTCAGCTCTGAGGTGAGCTGAATAGTTTTCTAGGATGAGAAGAATTTTACAATCTTTCAGCAGGCCTATGGATGTGCAGTGTATTCCAGCTTCAAACAGAAAAAAATTTACAAATCATCTTAACATAATGTTGGTGATAAATCAGTCATTTTTATTTGCATGGTACTATACAGAGTAAGGCAATGGGAAACCACCGTGCTAATAATCATTTCCCTAGTATGGTAGCATATAGCTAACCCCACCAGCCATATGGCTGATAGAACAGAATAGAAAAATACAGAGTAAATTACATGTAATATACAAATACAGTCATACCCCGAAGTTACGTGGTAGGTGGGACCAACAAAAAGTGCGTAAGTGGAATTCATGTAATTCGAGTATAATTTTGCACACAAACATACAAAATATTAGTTAATTGGAACCAAAGGTTTACAAAACACCTATTTTTTAAGAAATATAATCATAATTGTAGTTTTTCATACATAAAAAAAAAAAAGACAGTTATTTTGATGTCAATGGTTTCATAAAATCTAATAGATTCGTCTGACGGCATAATGTCTTTTTCTTGTCACGCAAAATTTCTTCATAGCAAGCTAATGATTTTTTTATTCCTTACCTTGTGGCTACAATTTGTTCCTCGTTAGAATCTATGTCCTCCAAAATCTGTAAACCTTTCTTTTATGATTGTTCTTACTGTGGATTCCTGTAGATCGAACTTCTTTGCTAGCTCACAAATTTTCATTCCGCCTTCAAAATCCTTAATAATGTTGAGTTTTGTTTCCAAAGTCAATGTGTTTCGTTTCTTGCTAGCTGTAGAAGAATCGGACTTGCTTCCTTTGGACGACATTATTATTTTTCATGTGATAAAATCTTTATCAAGAACATAACATTAAGCAATCGCAAGGTTTGTAGACTATAAAAATCGTGTATGAATGGAGATCGCGCAAAACACGTCAGTGCTTGTTCACAGCATGTGTGACATTGACGAATGTGGCTGCCGCTGGAAAGATACGGCTAGTGGTGAGTCGTGAAGCGGATATGTACATATACGAAACCGTGTATCTCCGGATTCGCGTAAGTCGGTATGACTGTATATATGTAACATAAATTACTCTGTATACAGAGTAAATTACAGTAATTTAACCTGTATATTACAGAATAAATTTTAATGCCTTTCAATGTTCTAGAAAATTTCCTATTACCAGTGAGTTACATTGATGTATGCATGCTACATTTCAGCACCTTAGGACAATCTAAAGATAGTAACTATCTTTAGATTGTCTGCATTGTGTGGGTTCATGGTGTGTGTGTGTGTGCACGCATCAGCATTATATTGCAGTTTTATCAGCATCATTATACAAATGGCATTAGACAAGGAGATCTCTTATCATTTATCTTTAATACAGTTATTGATGTCATTCTTTCATGTATGCCACCATATATTGGTTTTAATTTGAATGGATGTCAAATAAATGCAATGGCATTTGCAGATGATTTGATACTTGTTGCTGAAACTAAGATGGATCTTCAGGAGTTGCTCAGTATTTTACTACCAGAGGTCTTGCCATTAACAAAGATAAATCTTTTACTATCACACTAATACCATCAGATCATGACAGGAAAATGAAAGTCCAGGATTACATCTTTAATGTTTACAACTATCCTCTTAAACCTAAACCTATTGGCATTTTGGATGAATGGCAGTTCTTGGTATTGTTTTCAGCTGCTGAACAACTTTGGTCACGTTAACTTTCAATATTTCTGGATAAGCTTTGTAAAGCTCCACTGAAGCTTTAGCATTGCATTATTAAATCAATTTGTCCATTCTTTACTATTAGGAAAACCAACTATGACCATGCTGAATAGATTAGATAAAAAAGTACATCAAGCAGTTAGACTACCACATGATATTCCAGCTGCTTATCTTCATGCGACTGTTAAATCTGGTGGAATAGGAATTCCTGCATAGAGATGAATGGTTGCTAGCTTAAAATATCTAAGGTTAAATGAACTCCAACATTCGTTTTCACCTTTCACCAGAGTTGTCTTTAGAACTCCTTTGATCCAATGAGAATTAACTAAAACACTACACTGTACTTTTGATAATGGAATTCATATTGTTTCTAACTCTCTTGAAAGGAAGAGATGGAAGACTTCTCTGTTTTGCAGTTGACAGGAAGCCCTTGAGTTGCTTGGTATATGAAGGAACATGATGTTACCTGGATGGGAGTATATAGATCTGGTCAGTGCTATGATAAATGCCTTTCCCACCAAGGCTTGCAAGTAGGCATAACACAGATACTTCGTGCAGGGCTGGATGACACATATGTCCCCCATGTTGTTTTTTGAACCAATGACATTAGAGCTAAAAGAAATGATATAATATGTATCATCATTAACTAGAACAGAATGGAAAGTGAGAAAGAAGCCAAATATCAGGTAGGAAAGCCTGACCTTTTGGCATCAAGAGATGGTAGTGTTATCATCCTAGATATCCAAGTCTGTGGATCAAACTGAGTCGTACATCAGGAAAATAAAGATAACATAAATTATTGTGCTTCTAATCTGGGTATTAACAGACATTGTTTAGAAGAATATTGCTTGCTGCTGGCTGTCTTTTGCTATAACAATCTGAAATAGTGGTGTGTAAAGTCCTAAAATTACATACAGGTGTTAGGTCTTGGTGCGCAAGATATCAAAATACTTTCCCTCTAAGTCTTTTAAAGAATATTGATCTCATGGAGGATGCATTAGCAAATGACAAACAAGATACCAAGGGAAGGTGTTGGTCAGGCTTCAACATATAATTGTAAAGCATGCATCAATGATATGCACACTGTGTGTTTGTGTGTGTGCATGCATGCTAGTTACTGCCTTAGTATTAGGATATGTAACATAAAGAATTAAAAATAATGCTTAATGGGTTTAATAATTTTACCTAATACAACCTTCCAGCTACTGATTTCCTTAATAGTAATAAGTAAATATGTATATTAAGCATTGAATTATGATCTAGTGTTCTCTGTGCTAGGAATTCTAAGTTTAATTCTTTGTGTTACCGTATCCTGATGCTAGAGCAATAACTAGTGCATATGCATGAGCACACACACAGTGTGCATACCATTGAATCTATCTACAAATGAGGTGTTGGTGCATGTAGCTTGAAACAGTGCTTGGGAAGTAGTCAAAGGAAGTTATAATCTAAATGCATGAGTAGAGTTAGGAGAATATATAGAAATAATGGATATTAAAGATAAAACATGATTTCAAAGCTGAATGTATGTAGAAACTATTATGAAAGTTTCACATAATTCTGACTAGAGAGCTTATGAAAATGCAATCCTTGGCATCGGAGTTGCCTTAACTTGCACTTCTTAAAAGAACACAACCGCTGTGAAACTTTCATAGTTTCTACATACCTTCAGCTTTGAATTCATGTAGGATCTTTAATATCCACTATTTCTATATAATTTATGTTGCCGAAATGAAGCCATATGGCTCTTTCTTTATTAATTAGGAGAATAAATTATAAATTGCATGGGAGTTAAATGGAGATTAAGACTAAGAAGCAGTATAAAGAGCAAGCCAGGTAAATAATAGCCAGGGTGAGGAAGGCAAAATCAGATTATGAAAAGAAAATTGGATTATGAAGAGGTTAACTGAACAAACCATAGAAGATCTGAATGAATTTTATTGTGTAGAGCAAGTAAAAGGAAGAATGACCATCGAAGGATAATGATAAAAATGGCATGTATGTTTGTAATTATCTTTAGGCAACCACTCCACTTATTAGATGTCTAAATTATTGTGGGAAAATGCTGTGTTTGGTCTTTAGGCAGCGAGTTTCCAAATTACATTAGCTGTATACAAGACAGTGTTCAAACCAGTTTTAACTTATGGATCTGAGAGCTGGGTCAGAAGTAAAACACTTGACCAAAGACTAGAGACCGCAGATATGAGAGTCCTGAGAAAGATTAGAGGCATGAACAGATGGCATCAATGGCAATATCATATTAAAAACGAGGATATTAGGAAAGCACTTGATATTGTCAGCATCCAGGAAAGCATTAGCAGAGCTAATCTCAGGTGATATGGTCACTTAAACAGAATGGGCGAAGAAAGATTAGCAAAACAAGTGTTCTCTGTCAGGTTGGCAGCAAAACGACCCAGAGGAAGACCAAGATATAGGTGGATTGATATGGTACAAAGTGCCTTAGACGATAGAAATATAAGATCTGATAATGTTGGAGTCTTGACAAGTAACAGACTGATTTGGAGGAAAATTGTAGATAGGAAGTTAGTAATGATGAAATTTTTGGCAGGAATTTGATGATGATGATGATGATGAAAAAGGAAAAAAACTCTCAAGTCCATTCACAGTTCTAATGTATTATAAGTTTACAACTTTTGTGGGTAAGAGTGAAAAAGAGTTCACTTATACTGAGAATAAAATATTTAAGGAATGCAAATTTTTGCTCACATTTCATAATCATTTTCAATGCTTAGATACAATTAAAAAGAAAATAAAACAGAATAACAGTTAAAAATCATAGCACATATGATGTTAACCACAAGAAGAGAACCAACAAATCATAAGCCAACCAACCACCTTCTGTTGGTTGGTTGGCTTATGATTTATTGGCATAAGGGCATAATATATTACATACAAAAAAAGTAAGTTAAGCAGTACAGTATCCACATATAAAGTGAATTTATAATCAAATGTGTTTGTATAAATTAATTCTTTGTAAAAGTTAAAAACGGTGTGCAATTCATCGAAGTTTGATAACAACTTATAAAATCTTGTATAGCAGGAATTTTGTACAAATTTCTTATATACCGATTTTACTTCAAAAAGAAAGTCAATACAAAATGCTTGTAGTTTAACATTTTTTCATTAGTGTTTTATGTAATCTGGTAAAATATTAGAAAAAAATGCTAAGTTATTTGACCGCCAATATTGTACAAACAAAGAGATAGCCCAGACAGGATTAGAGATGTAGACCTGAGGCTATCGCCAGGTGCGAAGGTCAGCGAGTTACGGGGTTTTCCCGCCCATGACTCAGCAATTTCGTGAGGGGGGGGGGGGAGGAACCCCCTGGTAGAACATTCGGGGAGCTTGATCTGAAGAACTCACTAGGTCGTAAAGATTGAATAAAAAGGAGACAGGCACTCTGCTCCAGGCTCAGACTCTCGCTCGCTTGCTCTCTGTTCCTGACTTGTTCCAGTGTCGCTTTTGAAGAGGTTCCCGGGTCCAGCCATTCCAAGGATGGAGGAAGGATATCCCCCAAAGTCGGAAAGTCGGAAAACTGAACTTCTAAATTATTGTGAAATAGTTATCTGCAGAGTGATGAGCATTTGTTAATGTTAAAAGGTCATTGTTAAGAGTTAAGAATTATTGTTTGAAGGAGAGATTGAATGTGAAGCAAAGTTAAGCATAATTCTGTTAATGGTCTAAGTTAAATGGAGTTGAAATGTGTGTGAAACTAACCATGTATCTGAAGTATATGTGATCGTATAAATTTGTCTTTAAGCTATAGGCTAGAAGTGTTGATTTAATTAATTTGAGAATCAGGCACATGCGTTGCATTGTTAACTTGGCAGAATTGATTAAGAACCAGATAAAAGTTGATATGTGTGAAATCCTTTTCTTTTATGTTGTAATTACCATGTCTTAGTATGAATGAATTGTTTTATTTGTTAATAACTTGCCTGATTTCGACTTACTAATGCACTTCTCATAAAAATATAGAACCTGTGCGTCTTTAAAGTTAACCACGACTAACTAATAGTAAATTTCAAATGTTGCTTGATTTAGAGCTGAATTTTAGAGATAATTCCGTGTTCCATTGAGCATTTCTTTTACATGTATAGGAAATACAAACAGTTCCTATGCACGATCTTTAATGGCGCAGTGGTTATACAAAAAATTTTTAAAGATCAGTGTAAGAGAAAGTCAGCTAGTTAGACAAAGGAATTGGTTCCAGCCAGAGGCAATTCTTGAATCTATGCTCCACATATGTGAAAGTAGCATAGTTACGACCTTGAAATTTTAATCCTTTAGTCTACAATGAAATTGTAGACTAAAGGATTAAAAGTGATAAGCCTAGCTCAGGCAACGATTTCAACTCAGAGTATGACTGATTATAAGAGAAACAAAAAAAAAATAATATTGAGATAGAATAAAGGAAGTTCAAAAGATACGAACTTAAAAATTAAAATAAAATGTATAATAATATCCATTATTATCACAAACTGCTTGAGTACATATGGCACAGCCACTGCAAGTAAAAATTTCATTCCTATCTTGTGTGAAGCACTGGCAGTCTACCAGGATATGACAAATGGTGAGAAGAATGTTGCATTTTTTGCACATAGATGGGTCATCAGTCCTGAGGAAATAAGATGACTGTGACTTATGTGGAGCCTAGCAAGAACAACTTTCTCGCTTCTGTTTTTATATCAACTAGACTGCCAATTCTTATTTGGATTTAAACTCATGCAATTTGTTTCAGTTCTTCCTGCCATAATGACTAGCATTGGATAAAGAGTTTTGATATTATAAACTATCCATAGTATGTATGTGGGATTTTTTTTTTCCCCTAAAAAAATTTTATCATTCAAAATGCTTTCACAAATATTTCACCCATATCCTAGAATTTATCATTCAAAATGTATACTGGACTGTCAAACAGCACATCAAAAAAGTATAAGCTGATCTACAGCTGCAGCCTCATTTCCTTTAATTCCAATGTGGCTGGGAATCCAGCACAACCAAACATCATATTTCAGGGATGTCATTTTGTCATGCTCTTTACTACCACATTGAGCACAGGTGGTAGAGTTATGACAGTTAATCTGGGCATGCCCATATTTCTAACATTTACAGCATCTCAGTGGATTAGAGATGGACAGCTTAACAGTGGAGGCTCAGGTGTATAGAAAGTAAGGATAATGTTTGTGGTTGGACCAGGTTACTGTCCCTATGTATCAGATGCTCCTCATGTCTGTCGCTCTGATCTTTCAGCTCCGAACAAATGTCCTCACCTGGAATATCAAGGAAATCCCATTCTGATATCACTCCTCTAGAAGAGTTGTTTTTTGAGGTGTCATTGCAACTGATATCTCACCCAGTGATGTTGCCTTTGGTAATTTTTCTGAGTGTTGCTGACTAGATGTTTCCACAAGGATATCACTAGAACATAGTATCTTGACTGTTGTGGGAAATCCTGCCAGTCCTAAACTCCTTCAAATAAACTCTTTCATAGATGATCAGAAAAACTGGTATATTTATATTGGTATCATGTCTTTTGTTTATTACTTCTATTACCAAATGATGCATCTACGGTATCAGTACTAGATTGGGACTTTATTAGGGCCCATAATTTGAGGATGAAGAATTCACACTCAAGAGATTTTTTGTTTGGCAAAAGTGCTCCCCACCATGGAGCCACACACAGATGCCCACTGACTGGTAAGCAATGATTGAACTCAGGAGCGGAATGCCAGGGCTACCCCAGATGCTATACAACAGCAAGACTTGAGCTCCATCCCCAGACTTAGTGCAACACCCTTGACCATTGCAGGAAAACCCTCTAGCCGACTGGTCCTGGCTTGGGCATTCAGGACTACCCATCTTGCCAAAAGTAGTTCAGGACTACCATGATCCCCCCCTTTCTGGATGTCAATGGGTAGTACCACATGGCAACACAGCAGCAGGTCACTTGATCCCAAGGATGGTGGTCTGTAATAAGGGTTAGTAAAAAACACCCAGGAGAAGTAAAGAGAAGAATATGACAAGAAAAATGAAGAAAAAGAGGAAGAATGAAAGCCACAGCTGCCTATTATTTTTGAGATAATATCTGGAGTAACCATTGGAGATGAAAGTAGTGTTAACAAAAAAGTAGTGTTAACAAAAAATAGCCCTCCTGTATCAAGATGATACAGGAGGGCTGTTTATTTTGGAGCACAAACTTTGAGCACAACTCGGTTGGGATGGATACCATCAAGACTTGAAGATATCCGTGTTCATGATTTTTTTTTTTATGTCATTCTGAATAAAAGTTTCTGATCAAAACATATAGTAGAATACTTAATGAAAAACTGAAAATATTATTAGAATGTAAAAATGTTATTAGAATGTCAAAACGAATTTAGAAAAGGATGCTCTACAATGGATGTAGCTTTCTGTTTAAAATTACTTATAAAAAAAAGAAGAGAATTTAATTTGGAAACTCATCTTTTGTTTACAGATTACGAAAAAGCATTGGACAAAGTAAAAAGATATATACTGTTTGATATATTACAAAGAATAAATATACCTAATATTTTACTACATGCAATATTGAATATATATAAAGATAATGAAATAAAGATAAATGAAAAGTTGTCTGAAAAACAATCTATAAACCAAGGAGTAAGACAGGGATGCCCTCTGTCTCCAACACTTTTCAATAATATTTACATTAATGAAATATTAATACAGTGGAACACCTTAAACAATCAAGGTATAGAAATTTCCCGGAATAACAAAATAAATACGCTATTATTTGCAGATGATCAGGTAATAATATCAGATAAGGAAGACAATTTACAAAGAGCAATATATAATTTAAACATTACAGTAGAACAGTTTGGAATGAAAATTTCCATAGAAAAAAATAAAACAATGCCATTTTGTGGACAAACTTCAGTTAAAAGCAAAATAGTTATTAATAATAAAATAATAGAACAGAAAAATACTTTCAGTTATCTTGGATGTGAAATATCATATGAAGGAGAAAAAGACATAAAATTAAAAACTTCAAAATTTTTACAGATTATAGGTCTGATAAATAGAACACTCAAATGTAGTTCAAAAAGAAACATGCTTGTAAATATACAATACTTTAGCAGTGCCCACATTATTATATGGTAGTGAAATTTGGGCAATAAACAAACAAGATAAACAAAGAATAAAAACAAGTGAAACGAGATTTATGAGAAGAACTGCAAAATACACATTATTAGATCAAAAAAGGAATGAAGACATTTTAAAAGAACTAAAAATAAAATCAACAGAAGAAAAACTAAACAACTATAAACAAAAATGGATTGAACATGTAAACCGAATGGCCAACACCTGACATCCTAAACAAATACTAAAATATAAGCAATTGGAAAGAGAAGGCAGGGTAGACCTCAAAAAGGGATATTGGATGGATAATGTGACCGGAACAGGCCAATATGGTCTATACCCGTATTTAGTGTTATGATGATGATTATTAGAATGTAAAAATGGAAGCAGCCTGGTTAAAACTAGTTATAGAGAAAAGAAGAGAATATAATTTAGAAACACACCTTTTGTTTATAGATTATGTAAAAAGATTTGATAAAGTAAGAAGACTTTGTAATATACCTAATATTTTCTACAACCAACAAAATAAAAATAAATGAAAAAAATTCTGAAAAACAATCTATAAGCCAAGGAGGAAGACAGGAATATCCTCTGTCTCCAACATGTTTTAATATTTATATTAATAAAATATTAATACAGTGGAATACACTCCAAATAACCCAGGTATAGAAATTTCCTGGAATAATAAAACGAATACATTATTATTTGTAGATGTACAGGTAATATCAGATAAGGAAGACAATTTACTATATAATTTAAATATTTTGTAGAACAGTTTGGAATGAAAATATCCATAGATAGAACTAAAAGAATGGCATTTTGTGGATAAATTCCAGTTAGAAGTAAATTAGTTATTAATAATAAAATAATAGAACAGATAAATACTTTTAATTATTTTGGATGTGAAGTATCATATGAAGGATAAAAAGATATAAAATTAAAAACTTCCAAATTTTTACAGATTATGGACATGCTAAATAGAACGCTCAATCTGAATATAGTATGGTAGCAAAATTTTGGGCAATGAACAAATAACTGCAAAATACATGTTATTCGACCAAAAAAGGAATGAGGATGTTTTTTTATTAAAAAAAAAAAAAAAGAAATCAATAGAAGAAATCCTAAATAAATACAAATGAAATTGGACAGAACATGTAAATCGAAATGGCCAACACTGAATATTATTATTGTTATTCAGGTCTCCATGGAGTCAAGAGACTCATCGTGGGGGAACCTTCCTAGAAAACACGTAGTCTATCATACCATTCCTTGAACTCATTGACCATTCTTGCTATCACCATCATCAGATAATGCATTCCACGGTTCAACCACCTTGCATGCAAAAAAAAAAAAACCACTCCTCACCCTCTTGCTCACAGCTTCCTTTTGTAACTTCCAGGGTTGGGCCCCTTGTTATTGCTCCTTCCCGCTGTTCCACCAAGTGAAAGAACTTCCCAGTGTCAACCCTGTAACTGCCTCTCACGAGTCTAAAAGTCTCGATCATATCACCTCTCCTTCTTCTATCCACTGAATTCTGCAGTCCACATTTCCTCAGTCAATCCTCATAACTAATATTGTACAGTCCTGAAACCATTTTTGTTATTTGCCTCTGTATCTTTCCCACAGTTAATTTATCCCCTTCAAATCCTGGGGACCAAATTTGAGAACAACAGCCTTAAGTGTGGTCTGATCAGTCTTATACAACGGAATGGCAACTTATTTCTGCAGGTCAGTGTCCTTCTCAGTATTGCAGCAATCCTCCGGGTTACCTTCACCACCTTTGCAATATGTTCCCTGAATTTCAGTTTTCTATCAATCATTGCCCTTATGCAATGGGATTATTATACATTATTATTATTATTTGAGACCTCCAGAGAGTTCAAGGGAGGCTATAAATCACCCAAACCAGCTGTCATACTTTCCCTTAAATTCATTCACACTAGATGCACTCACTACCCCTAAAGGAAAACTATTCCACTCACTCACCGCTCTCTGGGAGGAAAATCCAGCTTTTACCCCCCCCACCCCAACTGCAAACAAATTCAACTTTCATGGAAGTCCTCGTGTTCTCTCCCCACTCTCCATATAACAAAAAATTTCATCAGATGATATCCCACAACACCCATTCAAAAGTTTATAGACCTCTATCACATCATCCCTCTTTCTCCTGCTAACCAGAGTCTGCAATCCACATATTCTCAATCTGTGCTCATAATCTAATCCCATAATCCAGATATAATATTTGTAACTCTTCTTTGCAGCCTTTCCAAAGCTTCTTTATCACCTTGGAACCCGGGAGAACAAATCTGCACAACAATCTGGGTGTGGTCTTATCAAAGCCTTATAAAGAGGCAAAATGCCTTCCTATCTCTACATGTCAAAGTTCACTTCAGCATTGCAATTATTCTCTGAGTTATATTTGCAACTTTTGATATGTGACCTTTGAACTTTAAATTCCTATCCACCAATAAGCCAAGATCCCTTGCTTCCTCAGTTTCTTGTAGCATAACCCTGCAAATATAATATACCAATGGAACTCTAATCATCTAAAGTGCACAACTTTACATTAACTAACATTAAACCGTCTGCTCTCGTTTGCCCAACCTCAAGTCCATTCAAATCATTTTGTAAGCACTGCATATCAGCAGCATCCCTGATTGCCCTGCCTATCTTTACATCATTAGCAAACAATTGCACATCTGATGTTAGACCCTGCCTGATGTCATTAACATACGGATTGAACAATAATGGCCCAAGAACCGAACCGTGAGGTACACCACTGGTCACCTTAAATCTGGCAGATTTAAGGTTACCACTGTATACTACTTTTTTGACATCTGTCAACCATCTCCTGATACAAGTCCAGAGTTTATATTCCAATCTCATATTCTCCAGTTTATGCAACAGCCTTTTGTGTGGTATCCTATCAAATGCCTTAGAAAAATCCAACATTATCATAGTGTATCCATTCCCTTTATCCAACTCAGTTAGTAAACCCATGCTGCTCCTTGTGGAGTATAGCATGTTTGTATAGCCATTTCTGTATGCAAGTTCTTATCAACTTCTCTAAAATCTTCACTACCACACCAGCGATACTGATGGGTCAGTAGTTGTTAGGCACATCAGTTTTTGCACCACCCCTCTACAATGGAACTATCATACATTCCTTCCATTCCTGAGCTGAGACTCAAGTTACATAAACATGTGAGAGGCATAGCAAATTTGGCTGAACATTCATTTAGCAAATGGGCTGATATTCCATCTGTCCCTATAGATAAATTCTTATCCAGGTTATGCAACAGCTCTTCAACCTCATTTTCATGAACATTTAACTCTTCATCCAATCTAGCAGTAGCAATGTAGACTGTGTTATATACACCTGATTGAAATATCTTAGCAAAGTGAGCACTCGTTAACTGTACAATCTCATTAGCTTCCGATACTTGAGTATCATCCGCATTCAATAAAGTTATTATTTCACATTCATTCTTTCTTTTGTTTGCAGCATAACGATAAAATTCTTTTGGATTGCCTTTAGCTTGCATGGCCAATTTCTTTTCATGCTCCGATTTAGCTTTCCACACAATACTCATTACTTTTCTGGCCTGAGCTCCTCTCACTGTTATTCTCACGATATTCTTTCCACTCCTTTGTGATCTTCCCTGTGTTGAGATTCAAAGGAACAGTCAGTTCAGCTGAACACTCTCTTAGAATCTGTGCTGATATTCTATCAGCCACTTCTGTCAAATTCTTATTCAGTTTATGAAACAGCTCTAGTACCTCCTCATATACCCAAGTTTCATCATCAGGTGTAGAAGTAACAGCAAGTTTCATGTTACACCAGGTTGATAGCTCTTATCAAAATGGGGACTCATTAGTTGAACAATTTTTTCTGCATCTTCCACCAGCATGCCACATGCATTCAGTACAGTTCTTCTTTCACATTCATTGTTTCTTTTACTTACAACATAATGAAAGAATTCTTTTGGGTTGTCTTTAGCTTGCAAATACAGCTTCTTTTCATATCAGACAGATTTCCATACAATACAAAGGCAGTTTGTTTGTTTGTTTGTTTGTTTAATTAAATATTTACATGCCATTATCAAAAGCACTTTAAAGATACACAGGAAAAGACTAGAATAATCACACCATGGAGGGCAACAACAGAACTCTCTACAGTGATCCTCCTTGATTATTGATGGGAAGATAGGACAATGCATCAGGTTCTGTACAACATGAGCAGATTCCAGAATCTGTTTCTGGAAGCTGCTCATGGTAACTACAGTAGAAACCATAATAAATGTGTAGTCACTGCATATATTCTATTTCAAAATCACAAATTATTTCTGGAAGCTTATCGTGTTCTACAGAAGTCAGTGCACTGCAGTAGAACTGATGATGTAATCCAACACCCATTTTGGTACACCATCCTACCCTCCTGTCAGCAGTAATTACAGAAGACTGCCACAGAGTTTACCACTGCCATTTTCTCTACATATGTGACTGTTCTTGTTCTTAAGGTTATTTAATGTTATTAATTCACAACACAAGAATACTAAGAAAATGATTAATATTTATTTACTTATTTGCTGGTATTATACCCAGCATTTTCAAAGCATAAACAGTTTTCACAGTACATGAAGAGCAACAATTAGTTAACAGCGGGAAGATTTTAAAATTGTAACAGACAATGCAAGGAACTAAAGTCCTAATAGATTTATCCATCTATTGTTGGATAAAGAGAGAGAGTTAACAAGTATTAATTTGATCTTAAAATGACTGTCTCCCAGATTTTTGGTAAATTGATACAGCCATACTTGTTGAGGTTTGGGGAATGTGTTTAAAGCTGCTGCTGATTCCAAAAAAAACACATTCCCTGATTTGTAATGAACTTCTGTGTAGCATGTTTATCATTTGATCTTGTATGAAGGTGTATCTAAGGTATGGTCTGCTAGTCCTGATTTGTCATAACAATGGTGCTGAATGTATTTTTTTTAATGTTCTTTGAAGTGGATGTCAACAGATCTTCCTGTCTGTCCATAGTAAGTCAGGTCACAGTATAGGACCTTTTCATATATTCCTGGATGTGATAATGGAGAGGAGTTTGTCCTTAGGGAGATGAGGACTGATAATCTGATATATGGTTTAAATGTCGTGAAAAGCTGATATTTATTATGTGTATTGGATATCTTTTCAGATGTATCCTGAATGTATGGAATGTAAATACACTGGGCCTTAGCAGAATGAAACTTGTTTTTCATTTTGACACATTTTAGTATGGTATTAGCATCTTGGATTCTTTTTAAGAAAGCTAACCTGCTTGGCTGCCATGCCAATTTCAATATCCACTTACAAATTGCTGTGCTTTTTGTATATCTTTATGAAGATTTCTTCTCAAACATGTAGAAAGGTTTTTGCGTTGCCAGTACATGTTTAGTTTATTTAATGGTGGAATAAACTAAACATAGTGTCTCAAGCAGTTTCTCTTGATATCTCTAAATGAATATGGTCTGTCTTCTGACTTCTGTAACTGAGTTGCCAGCTTTCTTGTCTGGATGCACATTACATATGAATGGGGATGGATCTCTATCCTCAAACTCTGCTACTAATGCTGGCGTTTCACAAGGATATTATTTCATTTAGTTGACCGGAATACATTGCTGACAATAAATTGCACACCACTTTCTCATCTGGCAAGTATTGCACTTCATAAATCAAAACAAATTTCAAAATGTCAACTTCTACAATCCCAACTTCTATCTCTAAATCATACTTCAAAGATTTTCTGATAACCGTATTAATTACAAGACAGTAAAACATGCTCCTATTTTATTTCTTGCAAAAAAAAAAAAAAAAAAAAAGAAAAAAAGAACCATTTCCTTTCAGTTTTACTTTTGAGAACAATGAAATATCTAGACAAGAAGATTTCTCTTCATTAGATTATTCTAACATTGAATCTCCCTCTCTCTTTCTTAGCATATTACAAATATAACCTTTTCAGCACTGAAAAAAATGTTTACTCTTTCACTCAAGGCATTATTTTACTTCTAAACAGCTATTAACTTTATATAAACCCACAAATTTGTCCAACAAAACTTTTCTCACATTTAGAATGGTATCCCCTAGGAGATTCCTAAAATTACTTGACTCAGTACAGAGCAATTAGGTTGATTAATGATCTATGTCATTGATTCATTCCACCCCTTTTCACAGTGGTCTCACACTGGGCAATGCAATTCATCTCTCATAATTCCTCACACTCTCTTCTAAATGTATTGAAACATATTCAATATGCTCAAACTCAGAGAACAAATGTTTCATCTTCATTCATTCCTTCTTAATGCTGGCTTATGTATTTCCTAAAGAATACAATTTAGAGATCTTCAAATTCAGTGTTAACAATTTCTTCTTTCTCCTCACTTTTCTGCCCATCTCCTTGCAGTGCTAACATATTATAGATTGAATAACTTCTTGTGGATGAGATAACCATAAAAATTATTTGGTGTATATATATATATATATATATATATATATATAACAGAATGATCATTGACTTGGTTAACATACATAGTTTTATGAAAAAATTGAATGAACTAGAACCGAGATTTAAGTAAAAAGGTTTTAATATAAACACACTACTAGTTTCGGCCTGTAACAGCCTTCTTCAGGTGACATTATAAAAGAAAAAACACTAAACATTGAGGGTTAAAAGACTATGAACAACATAGACAGTCTTTATACATAATTAGCATGAAAACGTTGTAGTTGTATTTGAAGCTGTTCTTTTGTTTGTTGCATTGTTGGGAGAGTGCGTGCTTGCTGCATCACGTGAATGCCAGTACATGATTACAGCTGAACGACTATCTGGGAGGTTGTAGCTTAAGTTGTTATTTAGATGAACAGGATTGAAGATGATTTCTCTAGATTCCACAATTTTTCTCTCTATTTCGTCACTGCAACGGAAGATATTAGTAGATTTTTCCCAGCAGACTTTGTGACTTTGGTTATCATCATTAGGATTAGCCGAGAAAAGGATATGACTTGATAATGCACTCGCTCGCTGTCTCTTGTAATTAATGTCTCTCATGTGTTCTTCCATACGCATTTCGACAGATTTGTCTGTCTGCCCAAAATAAGGAATATCGCAATCACATAATATTTTATATACACCAGGGTATTTGAGTTGATGATGACAAGGTTTTGGGTGGCTAATTAAGGAACAGATCTTTGGAAGTGGAGTGAACAAGGTTCTGATATTGTATTTTCTTAGAACTTTTGCTAATTTATGTGAAACAGTACTTATGTAAGGAATAGATATATTGCCTTTGAATCTATTTGTTTCTTCTGAGTGATGGCTAGGAGGATTAAGAAGGAATTTGTCAATGATTTTTTTGGAATATCCATTAACTTCGAAAGAAGTTTTCAGATGGTTTATTTCAGTAAGCAGTTCATTTGGGTCATCAAGAAGAGAACGGGCTCTATGTCCCAAGGTGGAAATTATTCCAAGCTTATGAGGGAAATGATGGGACTGACTGTGCAGATATCTGTTGGTATATGTGGGCTTTCTATATATCGATATTTTTAGTTTACCAGAAGAGCGAGTCAGTTTGACATCAAGAAAAGGCAAGGAATTATCCATTTCAAGCTCGGCAGTAAACTTAATACTTTGATGTCGGCTATTGAGATGTTCGAGGAAAACCATAAGGGATTCATGTCCATGGCTCCAAACAATGAAGACATCATCCACATAACGTTTCCAAACTTTAGGTGTTAACATAAAGGAAGAGATAGCCTTGGTTTCAAAATCTTCTAAGTAAATATTTGCAAGAACAGGAGATAAAGGATTACCCATAGCCAGTCCATGATTTCGTTTGTATATATTATCTTGAAATTTGAAGTAACCGGACCTGGTGCAATGTGTAAGCAAGGTTAACATTTTTTTGGATAACTTGTCCTTGAGTAATGTTAGGACTTCATCTGTTGGGACATTAGTGAACAAAGAAGTCATGTCAAAGCTAGCCATGATGTCATTTTCATCAACTGTAATATCCTTGATGTATGTAACAAATTCTGTAGTGTTCTTGATAAAGGATGGTGACTTCCCTGAAAAACTTTTGAGGTATTTGGCAAGATATTTTGAAAGATTGTATGTAGGAGAATCGATACCTTCTACAATTGGGCGTAATGGGGTGTTCTCTTTATGGATTTTAGGAACACCATATATGCGAGGAATTAACGGATGAAGAGAGCGTAGAGATAAACGAACGTTTCGGGATAATTCAGTTGTTGTTTTTAATAAGTTGTTTGTACGATTTTGAAGTTCACGAGTTGGATCTCTCTCAAGTATTGAGTAGGTATCATTATGTAGTAATTCAATCATTTTATTCTGGTAATCTTCAGAGTTCAGGATGACTGTTGCATTTCCTTTATCCGTAGGGAGGATGATTATATCTCTGTTGTTTTTTAAACTTTTAATAGCTTTGCATTCAGTTGAAGTAATGTTGTCTGCAGGTGGTTTCGCGTTATTGATAATAAAGATTGATTCAATACGTAGAAGGTTTGCATCTTGTGGAGGGAGAAAAGAAGCAGCTTTTTCTATTTTTGTAAGTAGTGTCTTCTTTGGTATTAATTTTGGGGAAGGAATAAAGTTTAGACCTTTACTAAAGATGCTTTTTTCTGAAAGTATATAGGAGGATTTTTTGATAACGACTTTGTCAATATTGATGTGTGGTTTTGAGTTCCTATTATTTTGTAATCTCTTTAATGTTTCAAATTTACTTATAAGATTTACTTTGTTATTATATTGTATTCTGGCTGCTTAAGATTCACAGTATGTATTAAAGGTATGCCAACTTTCATTATCTAGAGATTCTTCCAGTATTTCAGCTATGGTTATTTTATTTTATTTTAACACCTAAAGTTTGGAAACGTTATGTGGATGATGTCTTCATTGTTTGGAGCCATGGACATGAATCCCTTATGGTTTTCCTCGAACATCTCAATAGCCGACATCAAAGTATTAAGTTTACTGCCGAGCTTGAAACGGATAATTCCTTTCCTTTTCTTGATGTCAAACTGACTCGCTCTTCTGGTAAACTAAAAATATCGATATACAGAAAGCCCACACATACCAACAGATATCTGCACAGTCAGTCCCATCAATTCCCTCCTCATAAGCTTGGAATAATGATATTTTTGAGATCAGGACTGGTGGTGGGAGAACTAGGGGACACCCATGGAAGCTGGGCAAGAGCGTGGTTAGCAGGGGTGTTAGAGCTGGGTTCTTTACTTTTAGAGTGGTAAATGAGTGGAATAAGCTGCCAGAGTCTGTTGTGGGTGCTATGACAGTGAGCGAGTTCAAGGCAAGGTATGATAGATACTGTGAGAATGTTGAACAGCTGTGCGAACATGATGTTTAGGGCCTCCCTCGATGAGTCTAAGGACTCCTGGAGTAGCCCGTGGTAATAATAATAATAATAATAATAATAATAATTTCCACCTTGGGACATAGAGCCCGTTCTCTTCTTGATGACCCAAATGAACTGCTTACAGAAATAAACCATCTGAAAACTTCTTTCGAAGTTAATGGATATTCGAAAAAAATCATTGACAAATTCCTTCTTAATCCTCCTAGACATCACTCAGAAGAAACAAATAGATTCAAAGGCAATATATCTATTCCTTACATAAGTACTGTTTCACATAAATTAGCAAAAGTTCTAAGAAAATACAATATCAGAACCTTGTTCACTCCACTTCCAAAGATCTGTTCCTTAATTAGCCACCCAAAACCTTGTCATCATCAACTCAAATACCCTGGTGTATATAAAATATTATGTGATTGCGATATTCCTTATTTTGGGCAGACAGACAAATCTGTCGAAATGCGTATGGAAGAACACATGAGAGACATTAATTACAAGAGACAGCGAGCGAGTGCATTATCAAGTCATATCCTTTTCTCGGCTAATCCTAATGATGATAACCAAAGTCACAAAGTCTGCTGGGAAAAATCTACTAATATCTTCCGTTGCAGTGACGAAATAGAGAGAAAAATTGTGGAATCTAGAGAAATCATCTTCAATCCTGTTCATCTAAATAACAACTTAAGCTACAACCTCCCAGACAGTCGTTCAGCTGTAATCATGTACTGGCATTCACGTGATGCAGCAAGCACACACTCTCCCAACAATGCAACAAACGAAAGAACAGCTTCAAATACAACTACAACGTTTTCATGCTAATTATGTATAAAGACTGTCTATGTTGTTCATAGTCTTTTAACCCTCAATGTTTAGTGTTTTTTCTTTTATAATGTCACCTGAAGAAGGCTGTTACAGGCCGAAACTAGTAGTGTGTTTATATTAAAACCTTTTTACTTAAATCTTGGTTCTAGTCATTCAATTTTTTCATAAAACTAAAAATATATACATACATATATCTGAAAAGCAGGAACTTCTCTTTACAATAACAGAAGTTGAGAGTGGCAAAATTCTTTGTATGATAAATACTAAGAACATTTTGGAAGTCAAAAGGAAGGTGGTGAGCAGCATTTTATGTACTAGTGACTATACATTACTACTCATAATTTATATAAACTTCAACCTGAAATTACAACAATACAATATGCACTAACTCTGCATAAAAATAAATAAAGCTAATTTTTAATAAACATATATCATTTGGAAATACACTTTTTATTCGGGTAGAAAGAAAACATGTTTCCATAATTTTCTCTGAGTATTTTTTAAGTAAAAAAATACATTTCTAATTAGAAGGCACTGCTCATCTAATTTCTTACCCATGCATAAACTTCCTTTGTAGGTTCTTTAGCTTTCAGAAGATAATTTAAGAAAATATCAGATACAGCTATTAGAAATGCATTACTGCTGGAACCACTATTAGAAGAACTGCTATCCATTGGTAAAATACAGCTAATAATGGTGGGTCTTTCAATAAGCAACTGTGCCATGTCCTATTAAAATAAAATAAAAAAAAGTTATAAAACAATAGATGCAAATAAAATTTTTAACACTACTGAAAATTAACTTTCAGTATCATTTACAATTTGAATTAATTTATATATGTGTCAACAGATAATTAGTTTTAAAGGATTCAGCTTCTACCATTTTATATACAGATAATTTAGTGGTCTGCTTATTTCTTTTTTTTGTTGAATAACTCATACAGCCTTGCTTTTATTTTCAAAAGACAATAAGCAGGGTTGTGGTCTCATATCATGTAATGAAGTTCATTTACCAACCAACCTATACAGTATAAAATTTATATATATGTCATATCTAGTTCATATATATATATATATATATATATATATAATTAAAAGAAACTAAAATAAATTTTAAAAACATTGTAGTCCACAGTAGTGCACAGTTATAAAATTTGTAGTGCACACTATAATTAATGGATCCAAAAAAGAAAGGAATTGAAAAATCATATTAAAAGAAAGCAAGATAACAGATGGGCAAAGAAAGTAAAGAATAAGATAACATCAGCATGAAGCAGAAGGAGAAATAAAATATGACAGGATGGTCTTTAGAAAAATGGCACTATAATTAAAAGAAACTTAACCATAGTGAAAATTATTTAATTGTAAATATTTCATCCTAAGTATCTTAGAACATCATCAGTACAGTAGTTTAAAACAATAATAGGAATAACATATAGTTAGGGAGCATGATTACAATAGAATCTCATTAAACGTGTGTAACGTGTTACAGAAGTTAAAAAAAAAAAAAAAAAAAAAAAAAAAAAAATTATTTAACACAATTTTGTATGACAATTTCCCATACTTTAGGAATAGTAAGAATGTCGTTACAGTTTAAGTTTGGTCTGTGTAGTAGGGATTCAGTGTATAAACGTTCATGTTTATATAAAGATCTATGTAAAGTTTAGACTTTTCCCAATGGATCCTATGGTTTGGATTTTCAATTCCGTGTTGAGAGAGGCCAGATTTCTGCAGTTTAAGAAGACGAATATGGTCTTGATGTTCCGAGATGCGTTTCTGAACAGACCTACATGTCTGTCCAAAGTAAGATAATTTGCATGAGCATGGAATCTCATAAACACCAGGTAACATCAAGGGTGAGAATTTGTCCTTAGGAGAAGGTAATAAGTTGTAAATTTGGTTGATAGGTTTGTAAGTAGTGGCAAAATTGCATTTCTTCATAATTTTAGAAAGACGTTCTGAGATGCCTTTAACGTAAGGTATGGGAATCCTATGCACTTCTTCCTGTCTGGTTTGATGTATGCAGAAGTGACTGATGATTTTTTGAGTTGTTTTGGGATTATATCCATTTAGGATGGCTGTATTTTTGATAACTTCTAATTCCTGGTTTAAAGATTCTTCAGAGGAGCAGAATTTGTGTGCTCTGGAAACTAGTGATTTAATAATGCCAGATTTCTGAGATGGATGATGAGTGGAAGAATTGTGAATGTAGTGACCTGAGAATGTAGGCTTGCGAAAGACAGACGTGGCGATAGAACCGTCTTCTTTTCTTTGGATGTGTAAATCCAAAAAGGAGATACCCTGTGGAGATTCTTTTTCTAACGTAAAGTTGATGCGATGATGAAGAAGGTTAATTTTATCTAGAAACAGTTGTAATATGTCGATGACGTATTTGCAGTCTGGGATCATTCTGAACATGAATTACAACTGTTTCTAGATAAAATTAACCTTCTTCATCATCGCATCAACTTTACGTTAGAAAAAGAATCTCAACAGGTTATCTCCTTTATGGATTTACACATCCAAAGAAAAGAAGACGGTTCCATCGCCACATCTGTCTTTTGCAAGCCTACATTCTCAGGTCGCTACATTCACAATTCTTCTGCTCATCATCCATCTCAGAAATCTGGCATTATTAAATCACTAGTCTCCAGAGCACACAAATTCTGCTCCTCTGAAGAATCTTTAAACCAGGAATTAGAAGTAATCAAAAATACAGCCATCCTAAATGGATATAATCCTAAAACAACTCAAAAAATCATCAGTCACTTCTCCACACATCAAACCAGACAGGAAGAAGTCCATAGATTTCCATACCTTACGTCAAAGGCATCTCCAAACGTCTTTCTAAAATTATGAAGAAATACAATTTTGCCACTACTTACAAACCTATCAACCAAATTTGCAACTTGTTACCTTCTAAGGACAAACTCTCACCTTTGATATTGCCTGGGGTTTATGAGATTCCATGCTCATGCAAATTGTCTTACTTTGGACAGACAGGTAGGTCTGTTCAGAAACACATCTCAGAACATCAAGACCACATTCATGTTTTTAAACCGCAGAAATCTGGCCTCTCTCAACACGGAATTGAAAATCCAAACCATAGGATCCATTGGGAAAAGTCTAAACTTTTACATAGATCTTTATATAAACATGAACGTTTATACAAAGAAAGTTCTGCAGCCCTACTACACAGACCAAACTTAAACCATAACGACGTTCTTACTATTCCTGAAGTATGGGAAATTGTCATACAAAATTGTGTTAAATAATTTTTTTTTTTTTTTTTTAACTTCTGTAACACGTTACACATGTTTAATGAGATTCTATTGTAATCATGCACCCTAACTGTATGTTATTCCTATTATTGTTTTAAACTACTGTACTGACGATGTCCTAAGATACTTAGGATGAAATATTTACAATTAAATAATTTTCACTGTGGTTAATACACGTGTTTCTTTTAATTATGATTGCACCACAGGTTTTGTTATTTAAAAAAAAAAAAATGGCACTATAAGCAACTAGGCTAAACAGTGAAAGAAGAAGAATAGCATACACACAAGACACTGTTGCCAAGTGTCTAATCCAAATAATTATTTGTCTCATAGGCTCCTTTCTAAATAGATTCCCCCCCCCCCCTTATCTTGCAGCTTCTTAATTTGCATTCTCTTCCTCACCCTAATACTGTAGTGATGGGACTTGAATGATTGGAGGATGTACTGGGCTATGCCGGCAGTAGTGTATTCTACCAGCGGTGCCTCCTAAGCAAGACAAGTCAATACTAAGGAAGATTCTGAGATGTAATGGGGAAGCTTCCAGAAGCATCTGCTGGAACTTAGAGCAAACAGATGAGTGTAGAGCTTACTTGGTGACTGAGATATATATCGTGAGATAGAAGAGCATAGGCTGGGTAGAAATAGAGGCAGATTTTTTATCCTTTTGGAACGCAAATGTAATAATATCAAATGATGGCAGTTCACATCTTCAAATGGGGACACAGCACAATCAAATAATATGCTGACGTTAACTCAGCTAAGAGAAAAACTAAGAGAGTAAAACTTACTATTAGCTGATTAGCAGAAGACCATCTAGTTAGTTGGTCTACTGCTAATCGTCTCCAATATCAATTCATCATCAAGAGTTAAGAGGATCAAACCCCCCTCCATTTTCTTCATTAAATGAAGATGCAACATTCATGAATAAGCCCACAGTATCTAACATTGTTCAGCCTTAAAATTCCCTGGAGAACCAAGTTTGGTAGGAAAACAAATTCAAGAAAACTAATTTTGCAATTGCTACATGCAATGTAAGAACAATAGTGGATGACGAAAAGGAGAACTAGAATATGAAACAAGCAAAATGAAATGGGATATGACAGTGGACACTGATTGCCCACCACTTAGTGTTCAGCAGGATAAAAACAAATATCTCATTGAAAAGAAAATATGCACTCAAGAAGTTGAACAGCTTCTGAAGTGAACCTATAGACTCAAATATACAAACATTATTGAAAGTGTAAAGGAGTTTGAAAGTACACCTTAGAGTGGAAGATAAAATCCAAATATAGTGAACTGAAATGATAGTGGATTCAAGGCACGAAACAGTCAGTTCTGGAAAAGAAGAAACATATACTTAGGGTTCTTAAGCAAGCAAGTCAGCAGTCCTTATAAAATGGAAAGGAGAAAAAAAAAAAAAACTTGTGTCAAAGTAGCTAAACAAAAGTTACTGGAAGAACAAAAGAAAATACTGTGGGAAAAAATGAAGGAAAGAATATTACAAAAGGAATCAGAGATGACAAAAGTGATATAAAAAGATTCTGAATTATTACTCTGAAAAAAAAAAAAAAATGAGATAAGTAGCAACAGAACAGTGAGAGAAAATATCTGGGAGGAATACAGTCATGAGTACATTTTAGAATTGGGAAAATAAACTATTAGAAATCTAAATGCTAAAAGGGCAGTGAGGTGCTCAAATATAGATATATAAAACCATACAGTGGTTAAACCATATAATTTGAAAGTCCAGGTCAGAAGGTCAAATTCTAAATTATTAGATGAAAACACTGGGTCACCAGTTCAATAAAAGGGAAAATAAATCTGAATATGGGAATTGAATAGAAATTTCTTAAGATTTGACAAAGCATTGACTTAGGTAAGATAAAAATAGTTGCAGAGAAACTTAGAAGTTAAATTTATGGACAGTCTAAACTAGATATTTACTTGAAGACAAATATATTCAGAAATCAGAAAATTTAATATAGTCTGTATTAAAGCTTTGAAGATCTGAAAGACATGTTAATGTATGTAACTGTTCAAATCAGTATGCTCATATGATATGAATGTCACCCTTTCACCTGTAGAAATTACCAACAACTTAAATCCACACAATCCAGAGTCTATCCCACCCCCACACAAACATCTCCAACAACAACTCAAAATCCATAAACAAAATGTCTCATTATGCCCAATTGTGGATGGAACTATTTATCCATCCACAAATTAGCCAAGGTTCTCTCCCACTATACTGGCAACACATCTCCAGACAAAAAAATCTGCTCACTGTAAAACCTTGCCATCCATTGCAATAACATCATCAGAATGATGGATAGTGAGCTTTGATGTGTCTTCCCCTTTAAACACAAATCTTGGACCTTATTCAAATGAATTTCCTCCCATCTGAGCCTTGTTTCAATTCATCATGAACTCAGGATTTTTTCATTCGGCAAGGAAAATTCTACACACAAATCTGATAGCCAAGAGCTCCAAACGTGGCTAACCATTTTATGGAGATCTTCGAGGAAAATGCCCTGCCCATCTCAATACCAAAAACTGCTGTTTGGACATGGTATAAAGATGATGTATTATTCGCTTGCAACATGGCTCAATGACTCAATACATTTCGACCATATCTAAACAACCAACATTCCAAGATCCAATTCATGTTAAAAAAAAAAAAAAAGAAATCACCAACAGTCTGCTGTTCCAATATACTTTGATTACATAGCAACATGATGGCTCTTTTGCAACCTCGGTTTACAGAAAACCCACCCACTGTTCACCAACAGTCTCACCATTTCAAAAGTTTGAATTAAAAAAAAAAAAACCTTCAATTGAATTATTACAGTTTTGTGATCACGTTTATTAAAAAATACTGTTTTTTAAAACTAAAGAAGTACTAAAAAACAAACCCGACAAGATTCATTAGTCGTCAGACTAACATCTTCAGGGGTAAAGAGAACTAACAGTTTAAAGCACAAACTATAAGAAATATGAAAAAACAAGTTCACTTGTTGGTATTATGAACATCAAAAAAGTTCATTAAAAAATCGAATAACAGATCTATACAACCGTTAATGACTGTTAGCTGGAAACAATGTTATTTGATGTCGTGTTCTGTGGTTCACTTTCACTCTGTCCGAGGAAAGTAAGTTTTTTATTTTCTTCTAGTTCCAGAGTAAATTTTACGTTAGGATGTAAGTTATTAAGATAGTCTTTAAATGCAGTCAGTTCTAGGAACTGACTGCATTTGGTTTGATGTGCCAGTTTTATAGAGCATTAGTTTCAAAATTTTCCATATAGAGGTTTGCTAGAACTGGTGAGAGAGGTGAACCCATAAAAAACTTCCTTTCCTAGACATCTTATAGAAATAAATGAAAGAAAAAACAGATTATCGTTCTCCATTTATAGAAATGCCAACAAGCACAGGAAGATTCCTTCATGCTACCTCAACACCACCACCCCAAGCAAAAAATAGGCCTCATAAAAACCTTAAGGGATAAAGCATACAGCATCCCCAGTACAAAAGAAAAGCGGAAAGAAGAAATACAATACTTAACACAGATCCTACAACTGAATGGTTTCAAAACTCAAAACTAAGACAATTAAGAAAATTCTCAATACAGCACCTACAAGAAACTTAAATAAACAAGACTTCAAGAATGCAGTCACCCTTTCTTACATTGAAAATGTAACAGATAAATTAGCCAAACTTCTCTACAAGTACAACATAAAAGTGACTTTCTTGTCACTTGAAAAAATATTAAAATCTCCAAAACCTCCACATCACCCAATGAAAAAACCAGAGGTTTATAATATTCACTGTTCCTGTGGCATCTGCTACTTAGGCCAGATGGGGAGAAATCCACATGAGCGAACATCAAAAGGATATGCAAAAAAAGAGAGAACATAAGTCTGGCTTGGCATTTTACACGGCTTCTACTGTCATGATGTACTCTGGGACAGAACAAACATGCCCTACATTGATAAAAACTGTTTCACAAGAAAAATGAAAGAGGCAGCAAATATGATTAAAATTCCTATGCAATGCAACAAAAATCAGGGTTTGATTTTAAATCAAGTTTGGTCAGCATTTATTAAAAATTTACCCAGTTCAGACCTCGGACAAAGTGAAAGTGGACCACAGAACAGGACATCAAATAGCATTAATATAATAATATTTGGTTTACAGATCAAGTATTGATAAAATTTATTAACTCTACCAACTAGTTTCACCACACTTTTAACTGTTGGCATCTTCAGGGCACTGACATATAGTCTTAAAACAATCTCACAATTATGAGTAACTGTAAAACTGACAAGAATAATTACCAATAAAATAGCATTGAATGTGAGTGAAACACGTATCACGTGTACAAGATTAACTAGCTGCTGCTAAAGAACTTCCTGTAGTTTGTGTTGAAGTTCATTTCTTGTATTTTTAGAGATCTAATTAGTGTTTTCCATATCTCTGGGAGTATTAAACCTTGATTTCTGTTAAAGTTAACAGTAGAACAAGCGACTGTGGCTGCTTCTTTGAAAATTCTTGAATGGTAGTTTTCCTCTATGTAAGGGGAACAGCTTTTGTTCCATTCAATGACATGGTTAGTTGTAGAGAAATGAGACGATAGTCCAGAAATATCCTGTCTGTTGTTTTTTACGTAATCAATGTGCTCCTTTTGCCTGATTTCGAGGCTTCTTGAAGTCTGTCTGATGTAACTTGAGCCACATGAGCATGGAATATTATAAACACCAGCATATTTATAGAAAGGATGGTTGTCTTTTGGAGATCTTAGTAGTTTATGAATAGTTTCTGTTGGTTTAAATGTTACTCTTATTTTGTGTGGTTTGAGGAGGCTGGCGAGCTTGTTGGAGATGCCACTTACATACAGAATTGCAATAGTTTTTATATACTGAATATCTTCTTGTTCTCTTTGTGGTGATTCAGAGAAAAGGATTTTATTGACTAGTCTTCTTGGATAGCCGTTCAAGTACAGATTGTTAGAAATTAATGTTAACTCATCTTGAAGGGTCTCGTTGTCTGACGTTTTAAGGATACTTGTGACATAAAGACTGAATAATATAATCATGTAAACACAATAAAGATATTTAATTAACCAAATATTTCGGTCTGGAAATAGAAGACCATCTTCAGTGGCACTACAAGAACGGTTTAAAAAAAAAAATACAAGGTTTGAAAGTGGGCTACCCATTCATCACAACAAACCTGAAAAATTTGGAGTGGCTCAGCACGGGATTGAAACTAACCACAACATTCTTTGGTCAAAAACTCGCCTCTTACATAGATCCCATTTTAAATTTGAACATTTATTCAAAGAAAGCATAGAGGCCTTACTCCATCGTCCTAACCTGAATCGGAATGACTGTACATCTATATCAAAAATCTGGGAAAGTCTAATCAGGATAACTCATTAATTCATATTAATTTTATGTTATTTAATATTATTAATTAATATCTTTATTTCAATCATGTCTCTGCTTAAATATATTCCCTTTAATACTTAATGATATAACATCACACGGCTTGTTATATTTTTAAATGATCTATTGTTAGCATTAAACCTTGTATTTTTTTTTTTTTAAACTGTTCTTGTAGTGCCACTGAAGATGGTCTGCTATTTCCAGACCAAAGTATTTGGTTAATTAAATATCTTTCTTGTGTTTACGTGATTATATTATTCGGTCTCGTTGTCTGTTGTGATGCTAATAGCTCTTTTCTTTAACATGTGTACAATGCTGAGTTTATGTGAGATGTGGTGAGAGGAGCTGAAATGTAGGTAGCGTCCCGTATTAGTCGGTTTCCTAAACTGATAGATTTATACTGCCATCAATTTGTTTTTTGATTAAGATGTCCAAAAACAGTAGTTGTTTGTCTCTTTCAAGTTCCAGAGTAAATTTAATCATATGACGGAAGGAGTTGATCTTTTTGAGAAAGTCATATAGGTCATCATTGTTGTTCCAAACGATGAAGATATCGTCCACATATCTATACCAAATTTTAGGTTTGGGAATAATTTGGGATAGGATTTTGTTTTCGAGGTCTTCCATAAAGAGTTCAGCACATGAAGGTGAAAGTGGGTTACCCATCGCCAAGCCTGTTAATTGTTGGTAGATCTTATTTTTCCAAGAAAAGTAGTTAGAATTCAGGCAGTGAGCCAACATTATCTTGTGGGAACAAGGTACTTAAGATGTCAATGACCACCACTACAAGAACGTTTGTAAAGAGAGAGGTGACATCTAGGCTAGCTAGAAGGTCATTATGCGATATGTTGATGTTTTTTAGCTTTTCCACGAAATGTCCTGAGTTCTTGATGTAACTCTCTGAGTTGTGGGTGTTGTTGTAAAAGTTTCGAGAGATGTTTGAACAATAAGTAGGTAGGAGAGTTGATTGCATCAACGATTGGGCATAAAGGAATACCATCTTTGTGAACTTTTGGAATGCCACAGAATCTCGGAGTTAAAGGATGCATGGATTTCAGTTCTTTAATCAGATCTGTTGGACAGTTAGATAAGCTGTGTAATAATTCATTGGTATCATAGTGGTTTTTTAATATTGGATCTTTCATTAAAATACGGTAAACAGATAAGTCTGATAGTAGATGGTTGACTTTGTCTTCATAGTCCTTTGAGTTCAATATTACAGTACTGTTTCCTTTATCTGCTTTAAGTATTATGATGTCTTTGTTGTTTTTTAAATCACGAACGGTTCTTCTATATAGTGAGGAGAAGTTTTGTTTTGTGGAATAGGGAGAGGAAAGTATTATGCAACTTTTTAGTCTTAGATCATTTGCTGTGTGAGGCGGTAATAATGATATTCCTTTGTCTAGGCTACAGATGAAATCCACTTTAGGTATCTGTTGAGGAGCTATTGCATAGTTCAAACCTTTCTTGAGAATAGTGATTTCAGATTTCTTTAAGATGTGGTTTGAGAAATTAAAATAACTTGGTTGTCCGGTAGAGGTTTAGACTTGTTGTAGATTGTATAAAGGTAGTTGAATTTCTTAATCTGGGTCTGTCTGCTTCTATTGAAAACTCCTCTCACCACATCTCACATAAACTCAGCATTGTACACACGTTAAAGAAAAGAGCTATTAGCATCACAACAGAAAACGAAACCCTTTAAGATGAGTTAACATTAATTTCTAACAATCTGTACTTGAACAGCTATCCAAGAAGACTAGTCAATAAAATCCTTTTCTCTGAACCACCACAAAGAGAACAAGAAGATATTCAATACATAAAAATTATTGCAATTCTGTATGTAAGTGGCATCCCCAACAAGCTCGCCAGCCTCCTCAAACCACACAAAATAAGAGTAACATTTAAACCAACAGAAACTATTCATAAACTACTAAGATCTCCAAAAGACAACCATCCTTTCTATAAATATGCTGGTGTTTATAATATTCCATGCTCATGTGGCTCAAGTTACATCAGACAGACTTCAAGAAGCCTCGAAATCAGTCAAAAGGAGCACATTGGCTACGTAAAAAACAACAGACAAGACATTTCTAGACTATCGTCTCATTTCTCTACAACTAACCATGTCATCGAATGGAACAAAAGCTGTTCCCCTTACATAGAGGAAAACTACCATTCAAGAATTTTCAAAGAAGCAGCCACAGTCGCTCGTTCTACTGTTAACCTTAACAGAAATCAAGGTTTAATACTCCCAGAGATATGGAAAACACTAATTAGATCTTTAAAAATACAAGAAATGAACTTCAACACAAACTACAGGAAGTTCTTTAGCAGCAGCTAGTTAATCTTGTACACGCGATACGTGTTTCACTCACATTCAATGCTATTTTATTGGTAATTATTCTTGTCAGTTTTACAGTTACTCATAATTGTGAGATTGTTTTAAGACTATATGTCAGTGCCCTGAAGATGCCAACAGTTAAAGTGTGGTGAAACTAGTTGGTAGAGTTAATAAATTTTATCAATATTTGGTTTACAGATCAAGAAAATAAACCTTCATTATCAAATAACATTGTTTCCAGCTAACACACATTAACGGTTGTATAGATCTGTTATTCGGTTTTTTTAACGAACTTTTTTGATGTTTATAATACCAACAAATGAACTTGTTTTTTTGTAATTTCTTATAGTTTGTACTTTAAACTTAGTTCACTTTACCTCTGAAGATGTTAGTCTAATGACTAATGAATCTTGTCGGGTTTGTTTTTTAGTACTTCTTTAGTTTTAAAAAACAGTATTTTTTAATAAACATGTAGTCACAAAACCATAATAATTCGACTGAACTTTTTAACCACAGACACCTCCGCATGATTAAAAAAAACCTTGTTCAACAGAGCAAAATCAATTTGCTGTGATAATGATTTCACTATTGAAAATGAGATATTCACCATCATATTCCTGATATTTGCCAATAAGGAGTGTACAGGATACTGAGACAGTACTACATGAAAAGTCTGCATTATTACTATCTTCCCATCAACAACTTTTTTTGAAATCAGTTTGTTATCAGTCAGGATGCAGATATTATAAGATCATATATTTCACTGTCTAAGGCACTTCTAAATGCATTAGCAAATCTAAAATATGGTCCTCTCTGGGTCTTTTTTCTTCCAGTCAATCAGAAAACAATCAATTAGCTTCAGGATTGTGCTTAATCATGGTCTGCTGGTGCCAACTGTTCGCTACTCTAATTTTTCTCAGAATATCTGTAGTCCGTAGTCTTTGGTCAACTGTTTTACTTCTAACCAAGCTTTCAAATCTGTAAGTTAAAATTAGTTTTAACACCATCTTGTATAGCAAATTTACTGTTTTGACTAATTTCTCTCTTATTCTATATAAATTTATTCACTTGACTCCCCACCAGCTGGTAAGCTTTGCATATTCTGTTGTCTATTTCCAAATTTAATTTGCATTCTTCATTAAAATTTTTGCTGAAATAGTTAAAATGTTTTACTTGATTTGATCTACAGGTAATCTGTTCACAATCCTGCTTATGTTTCCATGTTCTTGCTTATTCTCATACCAAATTTTTTAAGGAATTATTTTATGTAGTTAATGGATCCTGTAGACTTGTACAGAATACATGAAATATAACAGCATCAACCAGATAAAGAGCTGACATTAACATCTCCAATTTTGATATCAGGTTTAATGCCACTATCCAATATGATTTATTGATACTCTAGTACTGAAATTGATTTTACATCAAACTATCTTTCTGTATTACAGCTTAAACAGAGATCACACATCATCCCTGATGAGTACTACTAATACTAGTCAAGGGTGCCAGAGCCCAGTTTGTGAAAACTGGTCACACTATGAAAATGTGAGGCATGTTTTCACAAACTGAGTTCTTCGAAGAAGAGATCATGTATAATCACATCTGACCCAGCAAAGTTTATCAACCCCTGTCTAAGTAGCAACCTATGTGCCTGTTTGTCAATTTCAACTATTTCCTGGAAATGGTCTGAATTTCATTCTAAATGGTGAAGTTGTACTCTACTGCAAAAATTTGATTCATACTAATTGCAAGTTAATTTAACATCAGCTGGGGCTTTTGGATTTGATTGGAAGGAAGCAATTAAGACAGCGAGACAAGTATATCATGTCTACACGAAGGAATACCTTCTCTGGCTGGCTTGTTAATGAAGGAAACTGATTTTCCTAAAGGAGAATACCATACAATTCCTGCAAGTTGGCAATTCTGGTATGCAGCACTTTCTTAGCTGTTTGTTAAATACATTATCGTTCTGTTATTTAAATGGCCTGGTTAGCTGAGTGGTTAGCGTATCCACTCTTCAGTGAAAAGGCTGCGGGTTTGAATCCCGCCATGGGCATGGGTGTAGTTGCGGTTTGTTGTTGTTGGTCGATTGAGTGGTGGAGACAGTTGTAGAGCAGGTGGCCTCCCTCGATGAGGCTTTGGACTCCCTGGAGGTGTTACGTAATAATAATAATAAAAATAAACAGAAAGATAATGAGGACAGAATAAAAGTTCATTGAAGCATATTCCTATATCAGTTTATTAGCATGAAACTATTAATCTTAATTTTCATCTTAATTTTACTCTAATTAATAAGAGTTCTATATCATGCATATGATTTGTTAAAAAGTTAAATATTCTTATTGTATATTATTATTATTATTATTACACGACACCTCCAGGAAGTCCAAAGACTTACTGAGGGAGGGCACCTACTCCACAACCCTCCGTCTCCACTGCTCCACCAACGGCAACTGCCTTCATCATCTACACCAATGTCATCCACCGCCGACCAGCACTTTCATAGACATTCACAAACAGCCATGCCCATGGCGGGATTTGAACCCGCAGCCTTTCGGCTGGATAAGCTAACCACTCGGCCAACCAGGCCGGCATATATAGCCTGGAGGAAGAGCAAACCAAAACCTGAAAGAGAATGTTACAATGATTGAAATATATTGGAGATTTTTTGAACAAATTCTATATTTTTTTTTTCTATATGTGTTAACTGCGTATACGTTTAGAAATGTATCTTTTCTAGAATACTGATTTTTAAATATTGTTTAGAAACAGTGATGGTATTACTACACTTTCCTAAAGTTATTAGGAAATTGATGGTATTACTACACTTTCCTCAAAACCCTCACATACTTTGTCTACAGTCTTTATTCACAATTATATTTCTAGCCTGACTCTCAAAATTCATATACTGAAACTGATGTGAACAACTTTTTGTATATTTTTTGTGTTTTGGCTGATTTCTCTTTTACTCCAATATTTATTCAACTGTACTAATCTTACTTATTCTATTTCCATTTTAAATTGTATGGCACATCAAATTATCCAATACGGATTTAATTAAAATAATATATCTTCCCTTTATTTATTTCCAGTTTAAATAAGTAAAAACCCTTTAGAACCAGCTTGTAGCGTACCAGAACTAAGTCAGCAACATTTTGTAAACAATCATCTAATGTATGCATGGAAAGAAAACGGGCATAAGCATTTACAGCACTTGGATCAGTTTCTACTTGGCAAGCCTATTCAAGGAGAGTAAAATTTTAGTTAAGATGAAGAACATTTACATAAGCATTATATAAGACAACAGCTTTATATAAAAGAAATTCACATGCACAAATAAAATCTAGATGCATACAATTCTAATGTCTTACACAAATTACATGCAGTAAGTGCTGCATGTAATTTGTAACCAAGAAGGAGTAGCACTTATATTAAAACCAAAGGGTCAAAACTCTCTATCTATTGTCTTACAATCCTATCTCATCTAGGATAATTAAACCAAGATTTAAAATATCAATCAGATCACTGACTATTATTCAAGTATACTCACCAACTTCGACATCATCAGAAGGAGACATTGAGGAGTTCTATATGAATTTGCAAAAAGCAGTACAGCAGACATCAAGTCAAGATCTCCTAATTGTAATGGGGGACTTAAACACAAAAGTAGGCAAAGACTGGGATACCAGGTCAAGAGTAATCGGAAAGTTCGGGTATGGAGAAAGCAATGAATGTGGTGAAAGACTGCTAAACTTCTGCTCAAATAATAGACAAACAATAACCAACACTCTCTTTAAACAACCAAAACTCCAAAGAAAATGGATATGGATATCACCAGACAGACAAACCAAGAATATGATAGACTATATTATTGTAAACCAAAGATGGAAATCAAGTATCCTAAATTGCAGATTGTGGATAAGACCATAAGCTAGTATTAGAAAAACCTAAGAATAAAGTTAAAATCTGAAAGCACTTTTAGAGTCAAAAGGAGACTGAATGCAAAAAACTACAAGACAACAATATTCTAAGAAAATAACAACTAGAACTAGATAAAAACCTGAAGGAACTACCAAAACAGAATATAAACATAGAAGAACATTGGTGCAAATTAAGGGAAATAATATTATAATCAGCAGAAAATAGAATAGGTTACACAGAAAGAAAAAGTAAAAAGGTTAAGCGATCAAAGGAAAAGCATGAAACTAAAACAGAACTATAACAGAAATGAATATAATAGATTAACCAGAGAAATTAGAAAACTAGTTAAAAGAGACAAGAATAACTGGTTAGAAGAAAAATGCAAAATGGCAGAGAAGCTATCAAAAGAAAATAACCTTCATGGATTATATAAACAAATAGACCAAATTAATAAGACATGGACAACAAACATTATAATGATCAAAAACAAAGAGGGACAACTAATTGAAAGTAAGACAAAAAGAATGGCCAGGTGGGAAGAATACTTCAGAGATTTATATAATAAAAACAGCTCCCAGGATATTACTATTCAAGTCAATGAAATGGAAGAGGAAACAAATATCTTTACCAAAGAAATAATAGCACACAGCATCGAAAAACTCAAAATTAGGAAGCACCTGGCATTGATCAAATAGATGCAGAATTCTTAAAAGCAGGAAAGGAACAACTTTTGGAACCATTAAAAACATTATTTGAAAGGATCTACAAAAATGAAGCAGTGCCTATTGATTGGACCAAATCAGTTATAACTCCTATATACAAAAAATGAGATAAAACAGAATGCAACAATTACAGAGGCATTAGCCTCCTCAGTATTCCAAGTAAGGTTTTTACGAAAGTACTCCAAAAACAAATTCTCTACCAACATTTAGATGGCTTTGATATACTGAAACGTGTTTGACTGCTGTTACAGCCAACATATTTTGACTGATAAAGAGAACACAATAGAACACAAATGCAGCTTTGCATTGTTTTCAAATTTATCACCTTAGTATAGAGAGAAAAATATATGAAACTTAGTTTTACAAAAAGTAATTCAAATTAAATACTCTTAAATCATGATGTAAAAAACATGTTTCCCCATTTGCAGGATATAGTCTGAACATTTTATTTTATTTCATTAGCTTCATACAAATTATCACCAGTACTAAACATTCATTCACTTTTTACTGATGGAGCTGGTACCTAAATATTTCAAGACAATTTAATCAGAAGAGGGTATATATCTTGCATGTTTTTCGAATATGGAAATGACCTATTAATATACTCCAGGCAGTAATGCAAAGTTAAATACTGATTCAATTCTTGAGTGCAACTGAATAATATTTTTATTTTAGTATGGATTGCATCTTTTTTTTGAGCTTACACAGAATGACATTTCTTTGTTATGAACACCATCTGTTTAGAGCAAAAGCTAATTCATGAACCATGAATAAAAAGTCTTGCCACAGTAGAAGAGCTTAAATTGAGAAATTTAAGCTCTTCAAAATGTGCTAAGAATCTTTTTAAAAATTATTGACAGGTTTTAAATATCATCATGCAAGTTGAGGTGCATCATTCCAATAATTTACATTTTGTACAGATCAGAACAAAAGTAAATAAGAGTCAATACTGTAGGGATTATCACTGAAATGGTAGATTCTTTTTAACTACCTTAATTAAAATAAATGCTTTCTTGAAATAAACGTCAGAGTTTAACAAGTTTTTCTATAAAGCCATAGTGGTATGGACTTAATGTTGGAATAATGTTATCCTCAGCATATGTTGCAAGGACTTTTCCTGTCAACATAATATGTTGAATTCCAATGAGTGCATGCATCTTGAATTATTCTATACTCCTTCTTTAAATTTAGCTGCTACTGTATTTCCATTCATTTGTTAACTGCTGAAGAAGAATAATTTAAGTGTTTTGCAATATTTGTATTGATTTACAATGGCCTTTATATCCTGATGGGAAAAAATAGCTATTTATTGAAAGTTAATGTGTGTATGAAACATGATTGCAACTGTAAACAACTATGAAAAACCCAAGTTACCATATTTGCTCCAGAATCATGCAGTATCATGAGGAAGACTACTTTTTGATAGTTTATATGCTTCTAGAGCATTGTTCAATTCTTCACTGATTAATACCCTTATATGATAATAAATTTAGTTTAATCCTTTATTTGTTGGCATTTGCACACCAGGGCGCTTGGCAGCATGAAGGAAGACTTTGTTTTGAGTCTAGTCGGCGACTAGAGGAAATTTTTCTAAGCCTTTTTTCGACCAGTTCCTGAGTTAGTCAATCTCTGGCACGGGCAAGCGGGTTTTTCCTCCCGGAAACTCGGGTTTTTCGTCCTGTAAACTCAAGAAAATCGACCGTAGAACCCACATTATTCCAGACATTAAATATATTGTGTTAGGGTTAGGGACCACGAGATGGCGGCACATTTGAGCCGTCTCTCTCTTCACTGTGTACAGCTTAATTAGTGATAGCCTTGGGCCATCTATCTCTGATTGGTACCAGTGGAGATTGAACTGCCCACTCAGTCTCCAAAAGTTAGATAGGGCTAAATGGCCTCACCTACTCCCCGTATACGGGAATAAAAAAGCGTTAGCTGATTTTTTTTTTTTTTTAATCCTTTATTCAATTGTAAGCAAACAAAGTTTGTACCTGAAGTATCTTCAGGACTGAGGCAACTCGTAGTAAAGGTGGACCAAGCTATCATCACTCCTTGTCTCAGTATCTCCCATAATGCAAAGCACATCTCCTTGTGGACATGTATAATGCTATGCATGAAGGGAAGGGCCACTACCCAGACCGGTTCTGACCTTTATTAAGGTCTCATCAGTGGGAGCCAGACAGAAGTGGTGATACTAAGGCAGAAGCAATGGAGAGATCATATTTACTTATACGAGTTGCCAAAAGATATACCACCTTATTATTAAATTACTCTGGATTTAGAGAAAGATGTTGGAAGTTTATTTTTCACTTGGATAGACTATAATAAATTTAGTTTAATCCTTTATCCAAGTGAAAGCAAACAAAGTTTGCACCTGAAGTATCTTCAGGACTGAGGCAACTCGTACTAAAGGTGGACCAAGCTCTCATCACTCCTTGTCTCAGTATCTTCCATAATGCAAAACATACCTCCTTGCAGACATGTATAATGTTATGCATTAAGGGAAGAGCCACTACCCAGACCGGTTTTGACCTTTATTGAGGTCTTGTCAGTGGGAGCCAGACCTTGCCTCATGCGCAAACTTTGTTTACTTACACTTGGATAAAGGATTAAACTAAATTTATTATAGTCTAACCAAGTGGAAAATAAACTTCCAACATATTTCTCTAAATCCAGAGTAATTTAATAATAAGGTGGTACACCTTTTGGCAACTTGTATAAGTAAATATGATCTCTCCATTGCTTCTGCCTTAGTATCACCACTTCTGGGTCTGGCTCTCACTGACGAGACCTCAATAAAGGTTGAAACTGGTCTGGGTAGTGCCCTTCCCTTAATGCATAGCATTATACATGTCCACAAGGAGATGTGCTTTGCATTATGGGAGATAGTGAGACAAGGAGTGATGAGAGCTTGGTCCACCTTTACTACGAGTTGCCTCAGTCCTGAAGATACTTCAGGTGCAAACTTTGTTTGCTTACACTTGGATAAAGGATTAAATTAAATTTATTACTGTATAATGTTCCATTTACTGATATAATTGTAGTGGTTTGAAAAGCTTTTCCCTGGGCAACTTGTCACATTCTTTTTCCAGATCTACAAAACCTAAGTACAGATCCTTGTCATATTCCCACAATTTCTCAATTATTTGTCTTAAAATGAAAGTTTGATCTTGACAACTTCTATTTGGCCCAAACATAGCTTGTACTTCACTAAGTTTCTCTTCCACAAATTTTTTCAGTCTCTTTTCAATTATGCTTGCATAAATCTTACCTGGAACACTTCTGTAATTCTCACATTCAGCTTTATTCCCTTTTATACAGATGAGAACTATGAGAAGTTTACTCCAATCATTTGGAATTCGACCTTCTGACCAGGACCTCTGAATTATGCAGTGTAGCCATTGCAAAAGTCTTATACTTCCATACAAAAGCATTTCTGGTCAAATATCACATACTCTGGCTGCCTTTCCACATTTCAAACTTTTGACAGCTTTTTCTACTTCAAGTACTGATATGTACTCCTCACTGCATTCCTCTTAAAAAATTTCCAACGTGGCTCTATCACTGTTTGGTTCCTTTAACAGTTTTTTTGAAGTAATTATGCCAACCATCTAGGATATCCTTAGCTTTAGTTTTCATGTCACCTTTATAATCTTTGATTCCCTTTACAGTACTCTTTCTTCCATTTCTAAGCTTTTTCAGTAGCCTCCAGAACAATTTGCTACCTTCCTGATATTTATTTTGTATATTCTTACCAAAGTCGTCCCATTACTTTTGCTTAGCTAATGTTACACACAGCTTAGCTTTTATATTTTTCTCTATATTCTTTTAGGGCATGTGCTGATTTATTGCTAGGAACTTTTGGTTTTCTTTGTTTTTTTTTTCCAGAATTATTTCTTTACCTTCTTGTGTTGACCATAGTGTTCTTATTTTTTTATCTTTACAGACAACTCCTTTCCATACTTCCCTAGCTGAATCAATCAATGTCTTCAGAGTTTGCCACCGAGTCTCCAAGGTTTGCTTCTTGTTTTCAATTTGTTTCATTTTTCTTTATTAATGTTTGTATAGTCAAGTCTACAATTTACTTGTAAAAGCTACTTAAATTTAATTCTTTTTAAAACATTCTTACATATTGTGAAGTTAAATTGTTCATATTTGGTTTAATGTATTAAAACTGAAAACTTTATTAATAAGAGATCATATGATTTAATGAATAAAATACAAATTGCCAACCAGTTTCACTAGCTACTGTCTAGCATTATCAAGGCTGTACTGGTGTAAATACATATGCACCAAGTTACATAAATACAGAAGTGTTAGTACCTATTAGGCCATTACATTTGATAATTCTCGTTTGGAAGTGTGCATGCATTAGTCAGAATCAGGTACATGACCACGTGTTGTGTAGTTTTTTGCGAATTGTAGTTCTGTTAAGCTGGGAGAATTGATGAGATTTTTCCATATGTCTCTAAGAATAGCACCCTGATTTCTATTTAAATTGCTGCCTGTGCATAGCACCATTGCTGATTCTTTAAAAGTTCTGTGTCTGAAGTCATCCTTGATGTAAGGCACAGAACTGTTTTTCCAGTCTATAATGTGATTGGATGTCGAAAAATGGTGAGCTAAACCTGATGTGATTATTCTGTTGTGATTTACGTCTCCCACATGTTCTTTCTGTCTTATTTCAAGACTTCGAGAGGGCTGTCCAATGTATGATAAGCCACACGTGCATGGAATTACATATAGAAACTGGTTGGCAATTTGAATTTTATTCATTAAATCATATGATCTCTTATTAATAAAGTTTTCAGTTTTAATTCTTACATACTGTTCTTTTCAATTTGACATCCATTTTTATCCTGCTTAGTACTAAGTAATGGTCACTTCCAATTTCCAATCTCCTCTGTACACGCTTGTATCCTGAACCAGCATGTTGTTATCACTATCGACAATGATATAGTCAATGAGACTTTTCTTATTTCTTGTGTCTGTCTTCTCTCCATGTAAACTTGTGCACATCTTTATGTTGAAACATGGTGTTAGTAATGCCTAGTCTATGTCCTGAGCAGAAGTCCAATATATACTTGCATTATTATTAGCTTTGTCCTTTCTCCAAATTTTCTTCAGATGTTCCTATATGCCTGGTGGGATTAATTTCCTACTGCTGTTCAAATCCCCAGCAAGCACCACTTTTTCCATTTTCTTCATGTCGGCTGCTTGTTCTAATGACTCAAAAAATTCCTCCACTTCTTCCTTAGAAGAACCCTCTGTCGGACCATAAGCACAAAGAAGTTTCATTGACCATTTTCCCATTTTAAAATTTGCCTACATAACTCAACTTGAACTGCCTTCCAATCAAGAAGTTTATCTTCAGGTTCAGTGTTGAATGCTATTGCTACTCCTTCCTTCCTTCCTTGATGATTATTGCCTGAAAATAGCATCCTATACTCATCATTTAGTAATATCTCATCTAATTTTGTTCTTTTTTTGTTTCAGTAATGCCAATTATGTCCACGTGGAATTTTTCCAATTCTTCTGAAAGTTTAATTTCCTTTCCATTAATACATCATATATTGATGGTTCCTATCTTCAATTCTTCTAATATTGGGTTTACTCTTCTTCTGTATGATGAGTTGGAGCTAGTTCCAGTAGCAGACATTTCACTGTTCAACCTGGTTCCCCCAATGAAAACAGCTGGGGTCTTGTTTATTATTATTACATTACACCTCCAAGGTGTACAAATACTCATGGAGGGAAGACACCTGGTCTACAACTCTTCATCTCCACCACTCAATCCACCAACTACCTTCATCTACACCAATGCCATCTACTGCCCACTAGCATTTTCACAGACAATCACAAACATCCATGCCCATGGTGGGATTTCAACCTGCAGTCTTTTGGCTGGAAAACATGTTGAATATACTGATTTCCTGAGTGGTTAGCATTCAACATGATACTTCATGTTGAATGCTAACCACTCAGGAAATCAGGTGACACTCCAGCCAGCATGAAATTTCATCATGTTTCACCATCATATGCATTTGTGGTTTAAGCCAAATAGAGAGTACAATTTGGTCAGCTAAGTCCCAAACTGCCAGCCCATCCTTGTTTGTTCAGTACCCAGTAAATATCTACTATCAGGGTGCACCAGTCGGTTCTCTGAAATCATGAAAGGCAATGTGTAGGTTTCCTCCCAGTTAATTGGTTTTGACCCTTAAGTGACTCCCACTTGCTAAACATTCAGCACATCCTTTTCAACTCTGATAGAAGAGTCACTTCTGATTCTTCTAGAATTTTTTCTGGATGGAAACTTTTAAGATGATTTATCATAAGCACTATATGAATGGATGGTTTCATGTAAAAGCACATATGAAAACAGTTTTATCCTTTGGATTTTATCTTTGAAATATTTCCATGCAATATTTCATACTATATGGCAATTACTTAAACCTTAATAAAATTTACTCTGAAAAATAATAAGAGGATTAGAAACATATAGATGAATGAGGTGTACAATGTATAAACAAACTGAAAATATCATGGATGACAAATTTTGAAGTACACAGATAATCTGGCTTGGAAATATAGATTACTCAATTGTTGTCCTTAATTTGCTAGAAAAGTTTTCATAAAATGGTTAAAGATATTTATAAAGCTAGTTACAGAATATGTAACTAATTCTGTATTTGAATACCTTCAAATATGCACAATTGCCTCAAAGATAAAAAAAAGTATACCCAAGTTTATGAAAACACAATCAATCCAAAAACAATAAATAAACCACTGAAAATAAAATAATAACAATTAAACCATAAAAATATGATATGCACTGTAAAATAAACAAAACATTCATAAAATAGTTCTTTAATTGTTAAATGAGAACCATTAGCAGCATGAACAAATGCACGACACATTTAGCCTACGTGCATAATGATGTATTTCATATAAGGTATATGTAGATAATGGGAAGTTTATTAATGTAGCCTATTGAATATATATTTTTGAATAATTTGTTATGTTCCATCGAGTCGTTTTCGACTCCTGGTGATTCTATGAACATACATTCTCCATTCAGATATGTCCCTGGCCATATCTTTCAGAATTTCCAAGCACAATGCAGTTATTTCTTTAACTCCATCCACCCATCTAATTCTTGGTCTTCCTCTTATCCTGCTTTATCAACTTTAGCAAGCATCATCATCTTCTCCAGACTGATATTTGCTCGCATAATATGTCTGAAGTATGACAATTTTTGCTTGATGATCATAGCTTCAAGGGAGCAATCTGGCTTTATTCTGTCTATCACTGATTTATTGGTCTGCTTTGCAGTCCATGGTATTCTTAGTAAGCATCTCCAAACCCATAATTCAAATGCATCTATCTTCCTTCTTTCACTCTTTCTCAGAGTCCAACTTTCACATCCATACAGTACGACAGGGAATACCATTGCTTTCATGATTCTGATTTTTGTTGCGAGGCTAATATCTTTATCTTTAAAGATCTTGCTTAAATTTGCCATTGCTTTCTTTCCGAGTAATAATCTTCTTCTAAATTCTTCAGTACAATAACCACCTTGATCAATTCGGGATCCTAGGAGCACAAAATTGTTAACTGCTTCCATTTTCTCCCCATCTACTTCAAAATCATTAAGTTTACATGTTGCCATAACTTTTGTCTTTTTGAGGTTAAGTTTAAGACCATATTTAGCACTTTCTTCTTTAACTTTCATAATAAGTTCCTCCAAATCTTCTTTACATTCTGCTAGCAAGGTGGTATCATCTGCATACCTAAAATTATTAATATTTCTTCCACCAATTTTAATTCCAACAGAAGATTCCTCCAGCCCTGCCATTCTTAAAATGTATTCGCTGTACAAGTTAAACAGGTACAAAGATAAAAATACATCCTTGTCGCACCCCTTTACCTATTGTGAAAAACTCAATTTCTCCAAGATCTGTTCGGACAGCAGCTTCTTGTTCATAATAAAGATTCCTCAGAAGGATAATGAAATGCTCTGGTACTCCCATTGATATTCCTGTGCTCTTTCTATTATCCATCTCACATTGGCAATTTGATCTCGTTCCTCTGCCTTTTCGAAATCCTGCCTGTTCATCTGGCATTTCTCTCTTCATGAATGATCTTAAGTAAGACTTTACTTGCATGAGAAATCAGTGCTATAGTTCTGTAATTTTCGCACTCTCTAGCATCGCCTTTCTTCAATAAAGGTACAGGGTGTTCGGGATAAATTTGACAGTTTCGTAAGGAAAAAGAAAATCTTCTTTGTATCTATTAAATTTAATGAATTGACAAAAAAACATTACAGGCAGAGTTAATTACAATACTATCAACAAGATTTACTCAAAATAACCACCATTAGCATCGATCACAGCTTCAATTCTGCTTCAGAACCTCGAACAAGCTGATGCTACAGTCTCCCTGGGAAGGGCCGCAAAAACTGTTTTAATTTTATCCATTAACTGGGCTTTTGTATTACTGGAAGTGCGATTGGTGTCTTTTTCAACTGCGCCCCATACAAAATAATCCATGGGGTTAAGGTCTGGGGAGTTTGGAGGCCAAACATTTGGACTGGTGAAGTCGTACAAATTTTCAGACAACCATTTTTGACTTTTCCCAGAGGTGTGGCAAGGGGCCGAATCCTGCTGCCATACATACGGCCTACCATTGGCTACCCTTGTTATCCAGGGCTTGACTACAGTTAGCAACTCCACGAACAAAGCCCGAATTCCAATGCCAGGGTTCTTCAACACCTGTTCCTGCAGATTTGTGAGGAATTCTGCTGTACGAACGCAATCAGATCGTCTGCTAGGGATCTTTCTTCTTGCTACATCCTCGTAGTCACCATTGCAAGTCTCTAGTTCATGCCTGATTGTTTTTACTGTATTCAGGGAGCATTGGGCAGCAGTCGTAATATCCTTATTTTGATGGCGGGCACGAATCATCATGATACAAGTTATTCTCTTCCATGATTCAGGTGGGTTCCAGCTATCCATCCTTTCTGACATCTTGTATATGAATGAAGAAGGGTCCAAACTTTTAAATGAAGAGAAGTGTGTGTTAATACATGTAACTTACGGAAAAATATAATTAATTATAAATATGTCAAATTTATCCCGAACACCCTGTATATAAACTGATTTTTTTCATTCCCTAGGCCAGCACTTCCCAAACTGTGGGCCACAGGTTTTGTTGAGGGGGGGGCCATGAAATAATGAAAACAAATTTAAAATCTTTTAAGACTAAGTAGATTTTTTTGTTTATTTTGTTTACCTTAAAAGAAATGTATTTAATTTTTATTATTTATTATTTCTTTTTTATATTTTAATGGAAAAACAAACACACATTGGTGTGGGTTCACAAATTTTGCTTCCTGCGTATTTCGGCGCTTAATGAATATTAATAAATATATGGTTATTCATATAAGTTTCATTTCAAATCAGAAATCTAAGAATTTCCATTTCAAATATTTCACTTGATACTGACTTTTTTATAGCAGTATTGAAACACATCCATCACATTAAATTGTTATTAAACTTCTTTTATGTTTTTAATTCTTTCTTTATTACTAATCGTTTTACGTTTCATGTGCTTGTACTGAAAATGCACAATAACAATATATCTATCTATATAAAAATATGAGATAATGTGCCATGTCAAATGTGTATGTAAGATGCTAAAAATGTAATATTTGCATTTGACTTTTGCAATATTCACTGTGTATATTTTGTATTGAATATAAACACAATTAATATTATAATAATATATGTCTGTTACGATTTTTTTCGAGAGGGCTGTGCAATATTTTAGTTTTTCCAAAGGGGGCTCTGACATCCAGAAGTTTGGAAAGCACTGCCCTAGGCCATTTAGTTGTGATCCACTGACATAGAGCTGTTAAAATTTTAACTGCCTCTTCTCCCAAGGCTTTGAGCAGCTCAATAGGTATTCCATCTCCTCCTGGTGCCTTCTTACTGGATAGCTGTTGCAGTGCTCACTTCACTTCACTCCACTCTCCAGTGGTACTGGCTCCTGTGTATAATCCTGCTCTTCAAATTTCTCAGTAATTTTGGAGTCCTTTCTGCAAAGGGCTTCTGTAAGATATCCTTTGTGTTTACTTTTAAATATTGTCACCTTGGCACTAAACTTCCCTGTTAGTTCTCTGATCTTTTTGAAAAGATCTCTTTTTCCTTTCTTGTTTTGGTCTTCTATATGGTGGCATTCCTGGTTAAAGTATTTTTCCTTGTCTCTTCTGGCTTGTTGTTGAAACTCTGCATTCAAATGTCGTACTTCCTGTGGTCTTCATTTTCCTCCTTTCCTGAGCAGTTTTGATGACATCTTCTGACAGCCATTTGGACTTCTTCTTCTTCTTACAAACTGTTGGAATATTCTTCTTTGCTTCTGTTTTAATTATATCTTTAATCTCTTCCCATAGTTCATCTGGTTTTCTTTCACACAAATTGAGTGTGTTGAATCTGTTCTGTATGCTAATATTGTATTCAGTTGGTATGTTTCCAAGATCATATCTGATCGACATTTGTGTCGTTTTCAGTTTCCGTAGTTTCACATGTATTGTAACCACTAATAACTCATGGTCTGCTCCACAGTCTGCACCTGGAAAAGTCTTGACAGACAGAATTGCACTTCTCCATCTTCTTTGTCCAAATATATAGTCAATTTGATTTCTGTATTGTCCATCAGGTGATATCCATGTGTACAATCTTCTTTTTGTGCTTTTTAAAGTGGGTGTTAGCAACAAACAAAGAATTCTCTGCACAAAACTCAACTAGTCTCTTCCCTGCAGTGCTACGAATACCTAAACCAAAACGACCTGTTATTCCTTGTTCCTCAGTCTCTCCTACTTTTGCATTCCAATCTCCGATAAGTAGCCATAAATCACACTTTGGTGTTGCATCTATCACTTCTTGTAACTTGCCAAAAAATTCTTCAATATCTTCTTCTGGTACCTCTGTAGTGGGTGCATAAACCTGAATGATGGTCATATTCATTGGATGTCCACTCACTCTGAGAGAAATGATTCTGTCACTCACTGGATTATAACCTAATATATACCTAGCAATCTTTTTCCTGAGTAAGAAAGATACTTCATTTTTACGACTTGTCTAATGTCCTGAGAAATACATCATATAGTCCCCTGACGGAAAATGCCGCATTCTTATCCATCTAAGTTTTCACTTATTCCCAATATATCCAGCTTCTTGTGCTTTGAATAATTACATACATGTAAATGTATGCAATTTAAATGTAATTTATCTGTAAAGTTAAAGAAATTTTTAATCTTTGAAATAACTTATAATTAAATAAATATATGAGACAAAATACATGTAATGCAAAACATAAAAACACACAACATTTTTGTCTAGAACAAAAAGCTCAATCTCCACATATTGAAGCCAACAGGTGAGATGGACTTGAGTTACTTGGCTGGCAAAACCTGGAGGTTATACCATTCTCAAAGAATCTAACAACTTAAAAAAATACATTAAACTTTTTAAATTACTTTTTTTATTTTAGCAATAATTTCTTCATTTTTCATTTATTTTCCTTATATAACTGAAATCGTGTAAACTTTTCTTTGGAAAATTTTTATAGTCAAATATCAACTAAAGTTGATTATAATGTTATAATTAACCAAATGAGGATTTATTTAATGGACTGATGGCTATTAAGGTATATGGTAATGAGCAATCAGCCAATTAATCAGTATAACTGAATGATTTTCTTGTGCTCTCATAAATCTGAATACATAACTGCTGAATTTGAATGTGCTGTTTAATACTAGTATATAACAACAGTAGAACTGTGATTTGTTATAAAAGGAAAAATTTCATGTTAGTGTTTAATCAAATCTAAAAAAAAAGGTGAGAGCAATTGACAGCTGCAAAATATTCACCAATATCAAAAAGAAAATGAAAAATACAGCAACTGAAACATATGTATTATCGCATGCATCTATTTTTCCAATGATATTTGATGTTACTTGAGTTAGATTTATAGACGCTTGCACAGCATTTATGTTTTCCAAGTAGTCTGCACTAAGGCAACTCGTGAATGCCATGAGTATATTGCTATAAGCTCTCTCTCTCGTCAACTTATTTTTACAAAACTTTCATAGTTTCTACACTTAGATTTGAAATAATGCTGGATCTAATATTCACTTTACTTATATAATTTTGCATTGCCAAAATGAAGCCTTTTGGCTTTTTATTTTAGTAAATAGGTTTGTTTTGTTTTTATTCTTTTGATAAAAGAAATGTGAACAATCTCAATAATAAGCACTGCAGCCTTTTGATAAACTGCAGAAACAGAAAACCATGGAAAAATCAATCACAGCAATATCAACATTTTCCTGCCACAGTTGTGAAGATTTCTCTCAGCTAACTGGTGATAAAAATGCTACTAACTTCATAAAATAGCCTGTAGCTTCTGAAAATAAAAGAATATTTTACAACATATTTTATGTTCCCTTTATCATTTCTGAAGCTCAATCTCCACATACTGAGACCAACAGGTGAGATGGACTTGAGTTACTTGGCTGGTAAAACCTGGAGGTTATACCATTCTCAAAGAATCTCACACCTGAGAGAGCGTGCGAGATACATTAAACTTTTTAAATTACTTATTTTTTTAAATTATTTTAGCATTAAAAAAACTAAATATGTAAAGTCTGACCCACTGAATTCCTTTATAGTATTTTCTTTGATTTGTATACATTTTCTATAGACTAGTATTTTTCCTCTTGATACTTCTCTTCCATGTTCTTGCCAAAGTCTCTCCCATGACTTCTGATTCACTATTTTTATATATATACCTTAGCTTTCATGCATTTTCTAAGCAAACATGCTAACTTATTTGCTAGGAAATTTTATATTTCTTTTCTTCTAGGATCATGAAATAGTAATTTTTCTATCCTTGGAGACAACTTTATATGGTTTCACAATTCTAAATCAACGAGTGTTTTCTTCAGATGCCATCAGGTCTCTAAAGTTTATTTCTTCTTTTGAAATTCACTTTTTTCTCCCCTCAATAATGTTCATATATTTGAGTTCAGCAGTCCCCTCTAAAAGCTGCTTGATTTTGATTCTTTATGTATTCTTCTTTTCAATGTGATATTCGCTTTTAATTTGCACAATCACTTGTTGTTTGTGCAAATCAAACAACAAGTTTGAACTAGAGAAATAGTTTGTTATAATGAATATAGGGGGAAAAAGACCCCCCCCCCCACTTAATTCCCAAAACAAAGGAAATGGTGGGAAATAGAACAAAGGAAAGAATCAAACATAAATTACACAAAAAACATGAAAAAGTATGAATGCAAAGAATATTTATTTATTTATTTATCGTATGGCTTGTACACATGGTTAAAAGACAATAAGATGTAATACACATGAGTATAGATAAGATACACCTATATGATAAAAAAAAGTCTACATTCAGGCAAATACAAATATGAAATTTATGGCAAGCATCAGACAGAAGATTGGTCACATTTTAACATTTAGGTTTTTGATCCAGTTGATCACCTCTGGGGATAGGTCAAAGATATCCTTAAAGTCACCTGGATATGCTGTCAGCTTGCATTCCTGTACTATATAGTAAATGGTTTGGGTCTCGGCTCCACAGGGACAGTAGGGATTTGGTATCTTACCCCACTTTGAAAGTAAGTCTCAACATACACCATGGCCTGTACGAATCCTGTTAGCTGTTGTCCACATATTCCTGGGAAGGTCAAATCCAGATGGTTTTTGGAAGATGTTTATGTGATTGTGAACTTCAGGTGATACTGCTTGGGACCACAGTACATCCCACCTACTCACCATACTGTCATTCTGGCTAAGAAGATTACGGGCGGTTTTTATGGTAGGTCTTCTGAATTTTAGTCTATTAGATAAAGCATCTGGAATAAATTCCTGTATTGGGAGATTTTGGTTATTTAAAATTCTTTTATATTCATGAAGCAAGGCTTCCTGTCGTTGCAGTTCCGGAGGAGCAATATGGCTCAAAGGGAGAGCCATTGTAAGGGTGTACTCCTAATGCAATCTGTAATTAAACACAGAGTGGAGTTAAGTTGAGTATCTAGTTTATTGACATGGTAACTATTGAGCCAGACAGGAGCACCATACTCTGCTGCACTGTAAACTAGACCCATTGCAGTGCACCGCAGAGTTGTGGCACTTGAGCCCTATATAGTACCACAAAGTTTCTGAACTATGTTATTTCTGGTGCGAACTTTAGCAGCATACAAACATACAAACTGACATACAAACAGCATATGATATTAATCATATGCTGTTTGTATGTCAGAGTTCTATCCAGAGTTATTCCCAGATATTTAGATGTCAGATTAAATGAAATTAATGTTCCATCAGCATATATCTCTGGTTTTTGATTTACAAGACTACTGTTCAGGTGAAAGCAAGAACATTCAGTTTTACCATAATTTGGTGTTAATCTCCATTATTTATAGAACTGCCATAAAGCCGACAGATCATTTGTCAATATTTCTTCAGTTCTTTTGATAGACTTGTCGCTGATCGCCAAAACTAGATCATCTGCATAAGCAAACTTCCTGCTGGCTGTTTCAGGAATATCTGCGATGTAAAGGCTAAAAAGCAGTGGTGCGAGCACTGAGCCCTGAGGTAATGCATTCTTAAGAACTCTCTGTTTACTGATGCTTCCTCCGGTGACTACCCTGAAATATCGATCACACAGTAAGTTTAGGAGATGACCGAATATTTTACATGGAATGACCTTAAGAAATTTATATACGAGTCCCTCCCTCCAAACAGTATCGTAAGCCGCTGTTAAGTCAATAAAGACTGCAGTAGTCTTCAGGCATCTTTGAAATCCTGCTTCAATGTAGGTTGCTAAGCTGAGAACTTGATTTGTGCAGCTGCGATCTCTTCTGAACCCTGCTTGTTCTATTGGAACACGTTCCAAAATTTTATCACTGAACCTGTTCAATATTAGTCTCTCCAAAAATTTGTAGGTTGCACTTAAAAGGGCTATGGGGCGATAGCTTTCAGTTCTGTCTGCTGGCTTACCTGTTGTTGTTTTTTGTAAGAGCATTATTGCTTTTTAGATTTTGGGTAGTGGTTTATATATTTCTTTTTCTGATTTGCTAATAAAATTATCCAAAATTTTTCTGTGAAGTTTTCTTGTCTCTTTTTTTTTTTTTGCTATTAAGCTATACACTTTTTGCTATACACTGCAAAGAATAATGTGTAACACATAAGAAAGAACTATGAGATTATAAAAATAAAAAACAGAAATGTTACATTAGCTTAAATTAATCTCATCTGAAATTTTCATAAAAAACTAAATATGTACAGTCTGACCCACTAAATTCATAAATAATGTGAAAACTTACAGTCAGTCATCTTTATGACCACCTCCAATTACAAAGAAAGAGGAAGAAATGACATTAAACAGTTGGTGTGAACAAGCCAAATTCTTAATTGGACAGAGATCCAATGACAGACAGCTGGAATAAATTGATACTGTTCTGAAGTATGGCACAATATACAGCATTTCTTTAGTTCAAAGTTTAATTAGATGTTATGAAATTTGTGTGAATGAAGGATTCTTTATCCATAGTTTCCGGCCTGGTTGGCTGAGCAGTTAGTGTATCTGCTCTCCATCCAAAAGGCTGCAGGTTCAAATCCCACCATGGGCATGGATGTTTGTGATTGTCTGTGGAAATACTAGTGGTGGTGGCGGGCGGTAGATGGCATTGGTGTAGGTGCAGTTAGTTGTAGTTGGTGGAGATAGAGAGATGTAGAGTAGGTGTCCTCCCTCAATGAGTCTTTGTACTCCCTGGAGGTGTCGCATAATAATAATAATGTAAAAAACAATTCTGATTTAGAATTTTAAATTTTTGGAGCAAAATCAAATGATAGTGAACATGTATATAAAATAAATCTATTACAAATACATGAAAAAAAAAATAATAAAGAATGCATATCAAGAAAGCATAAATAAATACTTAAAAGAAACAGAATGGAAAAGAAAACAGAGACTAAACTTGGAACGATGGAATCAAGACCAAGATTAAAAAAAAAAAACTTAAATTAAATGGCTTACACCTCAAAAAAAAAAAAAAAAAAAATTGAGTATATATGCATTCACTCAAGAAAAATAGGAAAAGAGAGAAAAAGAGCAATAGCAAAAAAGGGAGACAAGAAAACTTTGGATAATTATATTAGCAAATCAGAAAAAGAAATGTATAAACCACTAACCAAAATCTAACAAAAAGCAACAACAGATATTAGAGATAGATGACCAACAATGAACAGATTATTGTTATAAATTCTGGCAAGGAAATGAACTAGAGTTATAATTTAAAAGAATTTAATAAAATGTAACTGATAATATTCTCCCAAATAACATTTCACCAGAAGAATTACATAAAAGCATTAAAAGAAATGAAAAATGGAAAATCACTAGGAGAGGATAAAATTCCAATTAACAAATTCTCCAAGTGGAATAATAAACAAAACACTAAGGACAATAATAATCACCAAAAAAAGCAAACTAAGAATGTATAATTATTTTATCAAAACCAACCACCTTCATGATGATTATATGTTATTTTTGACCATCTGAACGTAAAAAAAATTGACATAAACTGCGCTTTATATTGGCCAAAGGATTTTAATTGATACTAAGTAAGAAACACCAACATGTTTTGCCAACTTAGCTGTTTGGCTTCTTCAGGGTGAATAAAAGAGATACAAAACAACTTAAACTGTTCATGAAGGAATGAACCAAATATACAATTATATTTTTTATAAATACAGAAGAATGTGTACAACGCATGGAGTGTGTATGATGTCAACTGCTGTTATGCAGGAACGTTCTGTAATTAGCAGCAAAATTTAACTCTGGCGTGCTTAATGATCTTATGAGGGTCTTCCAAATATCAGCTAGAATTAATCCTTGGTTTCTATTGAGGTTGTTTTAGAACGGATGACTGTTTTGGCTTCTTTTATGTATCGGGAGTGGAATCTTCCTCTAAATAGGGCATGGAGCCTTTGTCCCATTCGATGGTATGGTTTGTCCTCAAGAAATGAAGGGCTAATCCAGAATTCTTCTCTGTTATTGTTTACATCTCCTACGGGTTCTTTTTTTCTAATTTCCAAACTTCTTGAGATCTGACCAATGTAATTTAATCCACATGAACAGGGGATGTTATAGACACTGGCATATTTGAAGAAGGCATGACTGTCTTTCGGAGATCTTAAAAAATGGCGGATAGTCTTTAAAGGTTTAAAAGTTACTTATATTTCATGTGGCTTGAGGAGTGTATCAATCATTTTAGAAACTGTTCCAGCATAAGGAATGGCGATGGTTGATTTATAACGTATTTCCTCAGATTGTTGTTGTAAGGGCTCACAGAAAAGTATCTTATGGATCAATTTTTTTGGATAGCCATTGTCTATCAGAATTTTAGCAAAACAAGTGTTCTCTGCCAGGATTAAAAAAAAAACAAAAAAACCACCCTCATGTTAATTGGAGTATAGTATTCAATGTGCATAATTTAATTATTCCTTGAGATTTTAACCTCCTTATCAATTTCTTTTATTGGACCATGTTGACAGCGTACACAACAGACAAGCCGCAGGTAATGTGTAATAATGGTAAGCTCCAGTATTCCATATATTTTACTGACCAATGTCAATTCAGTCTATCTTAATATTTTATTTAAAAAAAAAAAAAGGCAAGAGATAAAAGGAGGGTATTACTAATGATAGCAATAGAATTAAGCTGGTCAAAAAAAGGCAAATCAAGAAAAAGGTTAAGGCTGTTTGAGACTGTTTGGCATAGAGTGGAGACAGGGGAAAATATATGGTATGGTGTTTAAAGAATTTTTGTAAGACAGGAAAAAAAAATTAAATTTCCCCAACTTCATACAAGAAACCTAGAAAAGATGCAAGAAGTCATTAAAACATATGAACTTTAGACTTTGCCACCTGAAAAGCATGCCACATAACCATTAAAATCAGCGAAATAAAAATAGTTTTAAAAGTACATGTAAGATGACCAATACTTTATAAATAAACCAATACAACAGGTTTATTTGTGTAAGTATGCATGTAGTAATTAAAGTCAACTTAACTATGAATATCCAATGCTCTCAAGTAAAGAAATGAAGTGTCTCTTCCCTTGTTGAATGAGCATATATAATTTCTTTGGATCAATGTACTTCTTTGTTAGCATAAAACAGGTTTTTAAATATTAGTATTTGGAATTTATCAAAAGAAGGGTAGCAAAGTGTATGTATTAACAAGGAAAACAAACATTAGCTTGGAAGGTAATATATAATAACATTTAAATTCTGTATATCCTTACCCGCCTCAGTGCATTTATTGCTTGCATTTTTACAGCATCAAAATGAGGTAAAAGTAGCATATATTTAAGAAGCCAGCTGTACTCAGTGCAGGAATCCTTTTCCAGTAAATCATCATCATCTGACTCTGGAGACCTATTAGGCTGTGAAAGAACTAAGTGAAGTCCCTGAAAACATATACCATAGATGGAAATTATAATATAAAATGTATAAAAATAATAAGATATCAAAAAATGCTCTAAATACAAAACATGCAAGTCTTTTCAGAGACATTATGATTATTCATTTAATTCCAAGGTCAAAATGTATTCTATGAAAATTATGTTACAACCAGCACTTGTTCTTAAGAAACACTGCACAATCATTTATTTGTGTAATTAGTGACTTTTGATTCTGATTCCGACTTCTCAATTTATGGTACCTTTGACTCTAACTCTTTCATTTATGGGAAATAATAATATATAATAATAAATAATATAATAAATAAAAAATAATAAAATTAATAAATAAAATATAAAAAATAAATAAAATTAATATAATAATAATAATGCTAATTATTATAATAAGCGAAAAGGCTATTTTACCAGCGACATAAGTTAAGTTAAAGGGAGATGGTAAATCCCGTTTTATTTTATAGTCTGGTAGGAAACTTGGATCGAAATCCATCGAATCCATAGAGTTTCATGCCGAAAAAACTATCGGCAAGCCCAAGTGTAAGTGATCACTTGGGTAGTACACCAGGGCAACTCCAAGCAAAGGTGGAGCAAGCTCCATAACTAATAATTCATTATTGAATTAATAATTCAATAATAATTCATTATTGAAGTAATAATGCTAATTATTATTTCCTATATCGACTGAAAGCACTCAATATACAAGGCATTTCATCATTGGCAACATGAATCATCAAGCTACTTTTTAGAACTCCTCTAACCTGTTAAAGTTTGGGCCTAAAGGCAATAGCTATGCCATTGTGGCTTTTTAATTCTATTTATTAAAGCAATTACAAACATTCAGTAACCTTAAATTTTAAACAAAAGGCAAAACTTAGAAAATGAAAACACTGGTAATCGAGGCTGAATTTTTATCAAAAGGCTATATAATAATAAAGTAATAGGAATAAGGATATAAAACAAAGAAACTATAAAAGAAAATAAGGAATATCTTTCTCTACCAGTTCTTTTCCTTTTTGAGATTAAAGCATTGTTTGGATATAAAATTAAGTGAATCAACATGAAACATTACATTACATGAAATAAAAATTATATTGTAGAAGAATGAAAAATTGTTCCCTACAACATTTTTAAAGAAACTTGGCATCTAGCTGCAGAATAGGGGTTAAATCACAAATGAAATCCAAAATTTAATAACAAATTGTTCTTAGAAACAGAATTGCTTCTATCAGATCCTCTCTCACGGAAGCCATTAAATCTGGTTTGATTATTTTCAGTGCTGAAAACAGTCTTTCGACACTGACTTCAGTGGGTGGCATTGCTGTTACAATTCTAGCTACATCACTAATAACTTCTGGATAAACACAGCTTCTTCTATAGTCAGTTTCAATGAGAGGTAATACTTTTCCACTTCTTTTAATCCTTTAAAAAAACTTTGCTGAAATTCCTTTATTTTGACATTTACTGATTTTTCTATGCGTAAGCGATGTCGCTTTACTTTGAACATTCCATTTTGTCCAAGTAGGCTTCAAATCTAATTCTTCATTTGAACTCGAAGAGGAAGATCCTGAGTTAGCAATGCTTCTAGCTTCATCCAGTGATTCAGGTAGTACTTGTAACCCTATCATGCGAACTGCTACTTCATAGAGTGCCTGGTTTTGTGCAGTAATTTGGTTATTACTCAACAAAATATGGTTCATTGGATCAATGTAAATAGCAGTTAACAGGATTTGATTATCCAGCAAGAGATCGTCTCTTTTCTTCATTGAAGATACAATGCTATCAGCAATTAATTGTCCAGTTTTGTTCAGGAGATACATCAAGCTCTTCCACTCCAACAAGAATTTACCAGATGCTAAATCCACACATTGCAACTTCTTGATAACAGTAAAAGGATGAGAAAGTAGACTTTCTAACTCTGTTGCTTGCACCCACTGGCTTTCAGTTAGTGAAACATTTATGTTGTCCAGATCGTCAAGTAAATGCCTTATCATCAGATAAGTACTTCCCCAACGTGTTGTCCAAAATGGCTCCTTTTCCAGCACGTGTCTGCAGAATAGCATCTGTTTCAGGGGCCCTAACGACAACAGCTACTTGCCTCAACTTGCCAATGAGAGTAGCTGCATGATGATCTTTCATCCATCTCTTACTGCTAGTTGCAGAGTATAAACAGCACAATGCATATGTTGAACTGTAATTAGCTTAGATGCTTCTTCAGTAATACCATCTAAAATTTCAATGCTCTCTTCTGTTTGTGAATTACTTGCAGAAATGGCATCTTCACCTTCTAATATTTCTTTGATTTCTTCATCAAATTTATTAATTTTTTCAATTGTGGTTAACATATTTGAAGCATTATGTGTTAAAATAATAGAACTTGTCCTTTTTAATTTAAGATTCTTCTAAAACATCTTCCACTAAATTTGAAGATATTCGCTGTTGCGATGTGCCTGGGTGTCCTGTACTCCCAGTGTCTGAGTTATCATTTTACACCCTCTGTCCAAAAAGAAACCAAACTTTTGATAGAAACTAAAACATAGGCCAATTATAATTATTCCAATCATTTATTTCAATCAATATACTCTTCCTCAGCTTCGATACAGTGTTTGGCAAATACTGTATTCTTTCGATATTGTCTATCAAAAGAAGTCACAGGGTGCTAAATCAGGTGAATATGGCAAGTGATCCAACACACAAACTTGTTTTTTTGCTCAAAAACTGTCTCACAATGTTTGAACGATGAGATGGTGCATTATCGCGCAAAATTGACCAGCTGCCTGAATCACGATATTCATGCTGTATGCAACGAATTCTCGCTATCAATCGCTTCAAAACTTCAAGATAAAACTCACCATTGACTAGGTGACATTGACTGTTTGGCTAGGTGGAACGAATTCTTTGTGGATAATGCCCTTGGAATCATAGAAACAAATCGGCATTGTCTTTACTTTTGACTTCTCCAAGCGACTTTTTTTCGGATGCTCCTCTTCTGGTGGTCTCCACTCAGTACTCTGGCGATTTGTTTTGGGCTCATACTCAAAACACCAGGTTTCGTCACCAGTAACGATCATTTCAAGGAAGTTTGAGTCCTTACGCATGGCTTTAATGAGGCCCTTGCAGTGTTCAATTCGATACATTTTTTGGTCGTCGGTGTCGACTTGTGGGGAACAAATCGCGAATTCAATTTATGAAGGCCCAAACTCTCGGTCAAAATGTTGTGCACAGTTGATTTTGGAATCCCCAATTCATCTTTAATCAATCTCATGGATGATTTCGGGTTTTCTTTGATGAAATCATGCAATTTTTGGATGTTAACTTTGTTAACATCCAAAAATTTTGTTAACTTTGCTCGGTCCAGTTTTTGGATGGCGCAGCTTTTTGTTGTCCTCAAGCATCTCACGACCACTTTGAAATCACTTAAACCACTCGTAAACTTAAGTACGGGATAAGCATTTATCACCGTATGCTTTTTGAAGCATTTAATGCAATTCGGTAAAACTTTTATCAAGTTTAACACAAAAGTCAATCACAGCTCTCTGTTTAAAACTCATTTTCTGACCGTCTGTCAAAACACACTGTCACTCTTGGCACTATAACTCGGCTTCTAATGAAACAAATGTCATAAACAGTCGACACAACACTAACGGAGGTTGCCGCTTTCAACAACAAAAAGATACAACAAGTGGCACCACCAGTTTCTTCTATTTTTGAAAAGTTTGGTTTCTTTTTGGACAGAGAATGTATTGTTTTAACATTAATAGCAAAACAATCAACTCTGTGACGTGTGCATGCATCCATTTTAATAAAGACAAAATGTCCCTTCAGACTTTTTTGAAGTTCTTCATTCTTACATCTGGCATTTTCAAATAATTTCTAGTCATTTCTCCATTTAAACCTTAAAAGGCTGGTTGTGAAAAAAAAGGATAGAGGTACACTATTATTCACTACCATTTCAACGATGTGGTTTTTAAACTTTTCTGGCATCATTGTTACTGTAACTTTGTCTGATGTAAAGAATCTTGATAGATATTTTTTAAATGTACACATTCCAATTCTGTTAATTTGAGATTATAAATATGTGACCAGAAAATTTACCTTTTTTCCCTATCATGTCAAACAGGTACACCAGCTAAGAATAATCCTTATTTTAATGGACATATTACACTGCTTCAGCCATAATTCTAAACAGTATCAGTTAATACCATGTGAAAAGTATACAGGTGAAAAGAGAGCTGCTGAAGTGGCAGAGATTGTAATATTATAGTCTATCAATTATCAAGATGAAATATTATCTGTGTTTTTTTTAATTTTGTTTGATTGTTTTACATAAAGCCTAAAATATAATTATATCACTCTAAACACTTTTATATAAGTTCAAGGGTAACACAAAAATGTTCTGAATGCTGATGTGTCTTCTTCACTAAATGAAATTTTGTGAGGAAAAAATCAGTATGTTGTTATATTGATATCTCTAAAATGTTATTTACAATGCTGTAGGTTATGCATTGCGAAGTTTGTAAGTTTCAACAGTTGGTTCTTAAAGAAATGCATCCTACCTACAAATGATTTTATGCCATTTGTGCATTAAAACTATAAGTTTGGCTAAGAATTAGATAATCATCCAGAACACTGCCTTACTTGAGACCACCATTCTGCTTATTAAAAGACTTCGACCTTTAATAAGCAAAGTTGGGGTCTCACAATAGGGAATGATTTCATCTTCCACCTGAAGACAGGCATCCATATCAACAGTTAGATTTAAACATACAGTCTCATAGTTGAAATGTTGGAAATGTTTCCACTTTTTTGGTTATATTATAAATTAAAGATGCCAAGTTTAATCCTTTATCCAAGTGTAAGCAAAAAAAGAAGAAAAAAAAGTGTAAGCAAGTGTAATTAAACAAAGAATATAATTTCTCGACATCTTTAATTTATAATATAACCAAGTGGAAAAGCTTCTAACAATTATCTCTAATCCAGAGTATTTTAATAATAAGATGTGACACCTTTTGACTACTCTTATATCGAAATATGACTTCTGCATTACTTCAACCTTTAGCAGAGAAAATTATCCTCATGAGACTCCAAGAACATGTCAACAAACTAAACATTATTCCGCAAGAACAATTTGGCTTCCGTCAAAACCACAGCACCACCCAACAGATCCACAGGCTGGTAGAACACATTACCACAGGATTAAACTGGAACCAGCATACTGTAGCCGTCTTCCTAGACATCTCAAAAGACTTTGACAAGATCTGGCACCAGGGTCTGATTTACAAACTCATCATCTCAAACCTTCCACTAAACATGATACACCTCATCAAGTCATACCTCACAAACAGGAAGATGCAAGTTAAAATAAATGATACAGTCTCAACCCAATGACAAATCCTGGCCGGAGTTCCTCAAGAATCACTGCTGGCCCCAATTCTGTTCAACATCTACATGGCAGACATCCCTCAAAATCCTGTCACATCCACCATTGCCCTCTATGCAGACGGCACGACAATACTAGCCAGATCCCGCCAACTGCATTTCATAACCAAAAAACTACAAGACACCATCCGGAATCTAGAAAAATGGTTTGCAGATGGGCGACTACAAGTAAACCCCCTGAAAAGCACAACTATACTCTTCACAAGAAGACGAGCATCCCCCCAAAGGAGACGTTCACCCTATTCAACACAAAAATTCCCTGGAAAACCGAAACTAAATACCTTGGAATACTCCTTGACAAAAGATTATGCTTCAACAGCCACATCAAGAATACACACACCAAAACATCGAAAGTCATCGCCCAGCTGTACCCCTTGATCAATAGACATAGCAAACTAAACACAAGAAACAAAATTCTACTCTACAAGACAGTGATCCGTCCCACAATTACATACGCCTCCCCTGCCTGGAGCCATACCTCCAATACAAATATCCTCAAGCTACAGAGACTACAAAACAAGTGGCTACGGATGATCTTGAACGCCCTGTGGTTCGTCAGGAACCACAGGCCGTTTAACCCCATATCTCCTCACTACTACACTCCCTAGGAGAAAAATACTTCATGATGGTGTTTACCCATCCAAACCAATTAATACAGCAAGCCAGAAACTACAACGGTAATGACCACTGGAAACACAAAAGACCAAAAGCCATCATAACACCCAACGACTACACATAACCACCTCTGCCCATTCAGGGCAAGCTAAAATAGCTCACAAACCTCTCCCATCACTGCTTCTGAAAGAGACAACAGGGAATATAAAAAGTGTAAAGCTTCACCCTTTGAGTCATAAATGTCCTGCATCCTTGGTTTCACCCCTGGATCTGGCTCCCACTGATGAGACCTCAATAAAGATTGAAACTGGTCTGGGTAGTGACCCTTCCCATAATGCATAGCATTATACATGTCCGTAAGGATATGTGTTTTGCATTATGGGATACTATGGCAAGTGATGTGAAGTCATTAACTTCTATATGTGAGTTGCCCTCTCCTGAAAATACTTCGGGCACAAACTTTGTTTGCTTACACTTGGATAAAGGATTAAACCAAGAATATAATTTCTTGGCATCTTTAATTTATCATGGTTGAAATGGTTCACTTGTCAGACCAGGATGGAAAATAAACAATTGGGACATTTTCAGTTTTCTACAAATCTATGCCACTCTTGCTTACATTTTAATGAGAAAAAAAAATCAAAGAAAATGCTGCATGTAAATTTTCAGAATTGGATTCTTTTGGGAAATATATTATATTGAACTGTATTTTTGTAACTTCTTGATGAAACTTTTTAAGACTTTTAGATAATTTCGTTAGAATGCATGCCATGCCAATTCATCTCCATTAAAAATTGGTCAGGTGGACTTCAGCAAAATATATGAATGAAATTTTACATTCTTTATCAGCATTCATTCCATTCATGCTATGATTGGTTTACCACATACAGCCCAAAACTGTTCTAAATACAGTGCATGTGTCATCACCAAATGTGTCAACCTGAATGGAAGGAAATTATCTCTTACAAACTTTGATCATTTTACAAAATCAGATATGGGGGGGAAAACTGCACTATATCGTACAAAGCTTTCTACCTCTTTCTGGATAAAACTTAAAAGTGTTTATAATTTTCTGCAAATCTACGTAGCTTCAGCTTTCATTTAAAGCTTAATCAATATCTGGAATAATGTATGCAAAGCTTCAATATATTAAATATTTAGATTTTGTGGTATTCTGTTACTGCAATCAGAGTTGTGGAGTCGGAGTCAGAAGCAATTCTTGGTTTACTGGAGTCGGTAAAAATGTACTGACTCCTAATGAATTTAGATTGTAATATAAACAACATGTTAAAATCTCCAATTTCACAGATAATTTGATTAACTTATTTTTTTTTCAAGTTATATTTTAATTTCAAGTTCTTTGCAAATTTGAAAATAAAACATTTTATGATAATTTATATATAAAATTAGTGAAAGTGGCACCCCATGAAAAAAAAAAAATAAATAAATAAAGGCAAAAAAAGTGTCAACAAAAAAAAAGTCCTCTGTTTTTGAACACTTTACAATAACAACAGATGGAAAATATTGTGTGTGTCAATGTTGTTGTGTCCCAATTTACGATTATTAGGCTTTCAACTATCCTTACATGTGAAACTCTATTTGTCCAAATCTAGTTATATCCAAATCTTATCTATATATGAGATATCACCCAAATACAAATATTCAAGCTTCTTCTCCCCTTAGTGTCCCTAAATATTTATTTTATATTGCACCTTTCAGGACATTTAGTTTAAGATATAAAATTCAAAAACAAGGAGCAATTACCAATATATGTCTGAATGTGAAACTAATATGCAGTCGTGACCTTTATCTCATGACTTAACAAACCCCCCCCCGCGTGATTAGGTTCGTACGTTGTTACAAGTGGTGCATTGAGCGGCAATCTCAGACAACTGTATTTTCAATGAACAAAAGTTTATTGAACTCTTAAACATGGTACAATTCATTCTTTATCAAATAAAACTAAATTCAATATTAAGAATATATAATATATAAATTTTCACTAGTTAAACACAAGTATTAGGTTAAGATACTACATGAGAATTGTGATCATATCGCCATAACAGATTCTATACATACAAACATGTATAATCCTAGAACTAGTTGATTCTTTGTCTAACCCTTTACTGGTCTGATCACGCTATAATTCTGTATTTTCTAGGACATATATAATCAGTTACTCTAATTCTCTCACTAAGACAATATGGATTAAAATTATCCTTTCGCTGAGCTAATACACACTTTTGACCCTTAAAACTCTCTTAATTAAAATACAATGTACATGCATAAATCTCTAGGCACATGAATACGTATTAATTAATAGTACAAGCTCATTTTTATTCTAGTTTAACATGTACTAAAGTCCTAGTATAATTCTCATTAATTCTTTCAACTGTTCAGTAATTGAACAATGACTACAGTTACATATGATTTGAATTGACACGAGATTTTACAGTACCTTTTGACTTGGGTCTTCTACACTGGTCTCTAGCTTTTTCCGATATTTTACCTTCCTAGGACAAACTCTTCTATAACTTATCACTCCTAAGTTCTTTTGGCACTAAGATGGGCTTTCGCAATCTTTACCTTACATTCTTCAATCAAGGACATACATAGGATCATCTATTCTATGGCTGTATAATTCACCACGTGGGCACTGACGTCTTTATAGAATTTTCTTTCTCTCATTATGATCACTGGATGATGAAACACACTGACATTATCTTCTTTCTTTTTAACTAAATGGCATCCCTCATTTCCTACAATAGGAACACAGAATCGAAATCCCGCACACTTTGTTTCCTTGTTGTGTCGGATGGAGAAAACTCCTAACCTGTCACTCAGGAAAACCACGTGAGACCTATACGAAGACTCGTGAAGAAAACACCGAGGAAAAAAGCCCTCTTGGGGGAGGGGGGGGGATTCCTAACCCTTTTATATGATGACTCCTACCGGCACCTTCAATTTCTTTTCTTCCCCCCCACCCCTTACTGGAGTCGATTTCACTGACCAATTAGAGTGGCGCTTTTCTGCCAAAACATCATGCAGTCCGTGTGCATGCAACTGACACGTGACGAAGTCTCAATTCGGGAATTATGACCTTGAGCTTTGGTTTTTGTTTAAGCTAACCTCTATGTCAGCTATACTAAATTAATCCCCTTTCCAAAATTTTTTACGAATTAACTCGAATCTTTAATCTCTTATTTTATATTAGCCTCTCACATACAAAATCCTATGACTAATCTTCTTTGCTTTACTTAATCTTATTTTATTATATCACAACTGTAATAAAATTTCCTTCTTTTTATTTTATTTAGTTCAACAAACAATTTCAGCTATATTTTTCACTTGGATGCAAGCATATTTTTCTTTCTTTTAATTTTTTGTATTGGTTACTTTCAAAGGCTCTTAACGATATCTGCTTGGGAACAAGCTTGCTTACTTAGTTATCTATACAGGGTTTTTAATTCTTCTCTTGTTACATCATGATAACTGAAATTTTCACATTCTTAAGTTATCAGGGTGTAACAACGTATTATAGAAGATGATGAATGTAATAAAGCATGTGATGCAAAAATTAGTAGTTTTTGTAGTTCTGATAAAAATGCACCTACAAGAGCATCAAATTTAAAAAGACATTTGCAGCATTTTCATCTGTGGCTGTGAATAAGAAAGACAGCAATAAAAACATTCCCTCTACTTCAGGCCTAAAGAAAGATCAGAAATCTACTGGAGGCCAAACACAACTACCAAGATTCTTTACATCAGACAAAGTTACTTTATCTTTGGTTTTTATCACATTTATTATCCCCAATTCCTTTTTTTTTTACTCTCCTCCATTTCGAAGCCTTTTTTTTTTTTTTTCAATATTCTTCAGAATATTTTACAACTTTCTTGATATTTTCTTACCAAAGTCTTCCTATGACTTTCTTTAGCTAGTTTTACAGTGCTTTGCTTTCTTACAATTTTCTCTGTATTCTTTCAGAACACAAGGAGACTTACTTGCCAGTAACTTTTGATATGCTTTCTTCTTTTTCCTTGACAGTTCAAGGAACCTGGAGTTCTGATTTTTTTTTTTTTTTTTTCTATCCTTGCAAGCAACCTTGTCACATGCTTTTCTGGCTGAATCAATCAATGTTTTGACTCTTGTTTGGAAAATTTTTCACTTTTAAATTTACAGTTCATCCCTAAAAGATGCTCAACTCTGATTAATTTTTTAAAACTTTCTTACAAGTTTTTCTTTTCAGTATGATATTCGATTTTATTCTGCTCAAAACTAAATGGTGATCACTTGTGATTTCAAATCCCCTATATATTCATATCCTGAACCAATATGGAGATATCACTATCAATAATAACATAGTCAATGAGATTTTTCTTATTTCTTGCATATTCTCTCCATTTGAATTTTTGCACATCCTTATGATGTTACATCGTGTTAGTAATAACAAGTCCATGTCCTGAACAGAAATCCAACAAGTTCTTACCATATTGGCTGTGCTCTTTTCTCCAAATTTTCACAAGGTGTTTCTATAAGTCCAGTAATAATTTCCTACTCAGCTGTTTAGATCACCGACAAGGACTGACTTTTTTCTTTGTGTCAGCTGCATCCACTAATGCTCCAAAAAATATTCCTACACTTCTTCAGTGGATACTTCTCTGGGACCACAGGCACAAAAGTCTTAATGTCCAGTTATCCATTCTGATATCTACCCACATCACTCTACTTGATATTGCTTGTCATTCAAGATATTTCTCATATTTAGTTTTGTTGCTGCTCTTTTTCCCTGATACTGAATATTATGCATTTGTTACTCAAAAAAATCTCACCTGTTTTTGTCTTCTTTGTTTATCTAATGCTTATCCATTCCTACTGCTATTTACATTTCATTTCCATTGATGTTTCTTATGCTGATGTTAGTAGTCTTGAACTCTGCTGATGTTGAGTTGGGATTTGTTTCAGTAGCTGATTTTCTGCTGTTCACATAAGTTCCCTGATGAAAATAACAATGGCCTTTTTTAACTGGACAATACAATACAATACAAGTTGGCATGAAATTCTATCATGTTGTACCACCATGTTATTTTGGTTTAAGTAAATAAGAATACAATTTGGTCAGGCTAAGTCCCAAACTGAAGCCATTTTCATTTGTTTAGTATCAAGATAGATACCTACTAATGGGATGTACCATGAGAAGGTGAGGATTTGACAGTAAATCAGAAGCCCTAGTCAATTCTCTGCATTCTTAAAAGGATACATAGATGTCTTCCCAGTTATCCAGCTTTGATCCCCTAAGCACCCCGTTACCAAATTTTTTATTTCTCAATACCTGTAGAAAACTTTGATGTACCCCTTTTTTTTTGCTGTTTTATGTTTACTTCAGAGTTTGCAGAGAAATGGCATGCATCGAAGTATATAAAAATAAAGTACATAAAAGCATATTTCAAGACCAAAATTTTTGTATATTAAATATTTTGTGAGTTCTTATGTGATTAGCAATGAAGCAGTCAAATAAGCAAATCTTTATGTTATTATTCAAAATACTTAAAAGAATACAAACAACATCCCATATTCCAACAAAAACTGACAAATCCCTAGAGCAAACACAGTTTCCAGACAGCAGACTAAGGAGACATGATAAATCTCCCTATCCAAGTAAAGTTACAGAATATACATAAAAGCAGAATATATATAGTTATTAAGATATTTCATGAATAAACTTTGTTTGCTTACACTTAGATAAAGGATTACAAAAGAATATACTTTTTTGAAAAGAGTTATTAGACTTTTTGCTACTTATATATGACTTCTGCATTAATTCAACTTTGGTATCTTCATGGGTCTGGCTAATGATGCCTCAATAAAGGTTAAAACCAGTCTGTATGGTGACCCTTTAATGCAAAGCATTATGCATTTCTGAAAGAAAGTGTGTTTTGCATTATGGGATACTGAGGCCATTGATATGAAGACACCAGCCTCTATATACAAATAGCTTAGTCATGAAGATATGCTGCATGCAACAGGAATATAATTTCTTGACAAGTATTATTTATCAAGTAAAGTTAGTTTAATGAGAGACCAATTTATTTCACCATTAATTTATACGTAAATGCAAGATGAGATGAATATAATATAATCTATAACCAAAAAAGGTAGGTAACATTCCCCCCACCCCTCAACTTTACAATGAATACCTTTGCTGCCAGCAACCTAGCACTGATCTGCTGTGAGCTTAATCTTCTCAAGAAGTAGTCCAATACCTCAACAGTAACATTAGAATCTTCTGAAGGATCATGAAGCAATGCTTGCAGGTGAAACAACAACTGCTGCTGTTTTATTTTTTTCTGAAATAAAATACTTCGATTTTATAAGAAATAAAAACTGTGTTAAAGTTAAAAATTAATTTTAAAAAGTATACTCACGTTTAAATATATGCATATTTAAAAAATATGCATATAAATGCATATTTTTGGATAGCATAACCAAGTTCCTATTTATACTCACTGCATATCCCTACTTCTAAACAGACTATTCACCAAAATCAATCATTGGAAGAAAAGAAAAGGTTAAGTTAATAGTGTCAACGCAGTTAAAAACTCTCAGTTGAAAATTAACACACACACACACACACACACTACATGGACAAAAATTCAGCATACTGTAAGTATGCTGAATTTTATGCTGTGTAAGTAGCTTATGACAACAACTCTCAGCTGTATTCTCAGCCTCCACTGAATCCTGCAACAAATACAAAACAACAATCAACAAACCCAAATCTGGATTTGATTTCAAAGTGAGGACTAACTGCAGAAGTTTGCTTACATTTAGATTTGGACCTCCAAATCCTGCACAGGTGGCCAAGAAAAATCATCAAAGTCATCATCATTATTAAGCAAAATCAATATTAGAAAAGTACACTATATACCTCATCTGGTCTCACCAAAAAGCCTTCTGGGACTGATGGGATATTCCTATCTAAATTTAAGTTTTAATTTGGAATTAACATCCATCCCATATTGTCTTTACACTCTTAAAGCATAGAAACAAGCATATATTCAACCCATTCCAAAAGAGAGAAAAAAATCTCTCACTGGAGCTGTCCTCTTTAAAATAACGAAAAATGTCATAAAGTCAGCTTTGTCACTACATGGAAGCCTATCAGTTAATCAATAACCACCAGTATTGATTCCACTCTAGATCTACAGATGATCCATTAACCTATATCACCTACTTCTGGAGATGTGTTATGGAAAGGTTTGGAGGAAGCTATGCTTTTTGTTATTTTGCACTTTATTTAAATATATGAGTCTACAAATATTTTGTTAAAAATCTGTTGTGTATGACAAAGGAAAACAGTTGCCATTTTGATGTTCCAGCTGAATTTCTTAATGACAGCTAAATCATTTTCAGACTGCAAACTATGTGAGGCCTAAGTATTCAATAGAATCCATAATTATTGTAACCAATAATTATGGATTACAATTACAATAATTAATATTTAATTACAATAATTAAGTGCGAAAAAATTTAAATATAAGAGTTCTTTGCACTTTTTCTTTTCTAAATTTACTTTATTTTGTCTATCAACGAATATGCAGATAATTATATACTTGCTAGCTAAACTATGATTTAGTTAGTTAGTCTGCTTTCATGACTATGAATTATTTAATAGGTATGAAAAGGCCTATTTTTTGTTGTTTGGAAGATGTTGATGTTTTCTTCTTTCAAATCATTTATTGGTGTTAAAATCAAAAGAAAAGGAATTTTTTTTCCCAATAAACACAACATCAGAAGAACTGAAGATAGGAACCATCGATATAATGAGTATTAATGGAAGGGAAATCGAATTTGCAGACGAATAGGAACAGTACCACATGGACATAATTGGCATTGCTGAGACAAAGAAGACCAAAACAGGTAGATTGTACTAAAGAATAAGTATAAGGTGTTATTTTCAGGCAATAATAATCAAGGAAAGGAAGGAGTAGTGATAGAAATCAACACCAATCATGAAGATAAATTTCTTGATTGGAAGGCAGTTTCAAGTAGAGTTATGTCAGCAAACTTCAAAATGGGGACATAGACAATGAAATTTATTTGTGCCTATGGTCCCACAGAAGGTTCATCTAAGAAGAAGTGAAGGATTTTTTTTGGGTCATTAGCAGCAGATGACAAAAGAAAATGTAAAAGGTAGTCCTTATTGGAGATCTAAACAGCAGAGTAGGAAATGAATCCCACCAGGTGTACAGAAGCATTTTGGGAAATTTGGAGAAAAGGGCAAAGATAATAATAAGCATTTACTGGACTTCTGCTCAGGACATGGACTAGTCATTACTAACACTATGTTTCAACATAAAGATATGCACAAGTTCACATGGAGAGAAGACACAAGAAAAAAGAAGAAAGCATACCAAAAGTTACTATCAAATAAGCAGATGCCCTAAAAGAATACAGAGAAAAATGTAAGAGAGCTAAGCTGTGTGTAAAAGTAGCTAAGCAAAAGTCATGGGAAGACTTTGTTAGAATATAGAATATAACTATCAGGAAGGTGGCAAAATATTCGGGAGGCTACTGAAGAAGCTTAGAAATGGAGGACAGAATACTGTAAAAGGAGTCAAAGATCATAAAGGTGACTTAAAAACTGAAGATAAGTATTTCCTGGATATCTGGAGTAATTACTTTGAAAGACTGTTAAATGAACCAAGCAGTGAGAGAACCATAGTAGAAATTTTTCAAGAGGAATACATATCAATACTTGAGGTAGAAAAAGCCGTCAAAAACTTGAAATGTGGAAATGTAGCTGGAGTAGATGTTATTCGACAAGAAACGCTTAAGTATGGAGGTATAAAAGTTTTACAGTGGCTACACTGCATAATTCAAAGGCTTTTTCAGAAGATTCCCAGTGATTGGAGTAGAGTTCTCATAGTACCATCTATAAAAAAAGAGAATAAAACTGAATGTAAGAATTACAGAGGAATTTCTCTACTAAATGTTCCAGGTAAGATTTATACAAGCATACTTGAAAAGAGGTGAGAAAGATTGGAAGGGAGAACAAGCTGGGTTAAAAACAAAGAACAGGCAAAATAAAGGTTGTCAAGATCAGATTTTCACTTTAAGACAAATAGTTGAGAAATTATGGGAATATGACAAGGTGTCCAGAGAAAAGCTTTTCAAAACACTACAAGTATATGTGGTGAATGGAACATTATACAGAGCAATACATAGTCTATAATTAAGATGTCAGTCAGCATTTAGAATAAGGAAATACAGGAAGATGGTTTGATGTAAAATCAGGGATAAGACAGGGATGCACATTATCTCTACTCTTATTCTTCATCTATATGGATCACATTGGAGATGTCAAACTTAGCTCTTTGTTTTATGCAGATGATGTTGTACTCCTAAACACATGCAGTACAAGTCTCCAGGATTCACTAACTTAACTGAATAACACCTGCAACCAAATTTCATTTTACATTATTATTAATTTTTTTTTTTTTGTAACAAATTGGGCATGAAAATCAGCGTTAAAAAGACCAAAATAGGCAGGAGCACAGAAATCTTCAGCTGCATTCTGAATGGAGATCCTATAGAACAAGTAAAATATTTCAGCTATTTAGGCACAGTTTTTTTGTGAAGATGGTAGATTAAATATGGAAATAAACAACAGAATAAGCAAAGCTGGTATGGTGGGTCGTCAGCTGAATAAATTTATATGGAATAAGATAGAAATTAGCCAAAACACCAAACTAGCAGTATATGAGATAGTGTTTAAACCAGTTTTAAGTTATGAATCTGAGAGTTTGGTTAGTAATAAAGCACTTAATTAAAGACTAGAGTCCACAGAAATGAGGGTTCTGAGAGAAATTAGGGGAGTGATCCAGTATGGAAAGGCCATTGATCTCCACTCTGGACATAAATTGCAGAATCATATTAAAAAATGAATATATTAGGAAGGAACTTGACATTATTAACATTCAGAATGTGTCAGCAGAGAATCTAAGGTGGTATGCTCACTTTAATAGAATGGGTGAAGAAAGGTTAGCATCAATCAGGTGTTTTATGCCAAGATAAGAGGAAAGAGATCCAGAGGAAGACCAGCATCTAGGTGTATTGATTTGATCAGTCAGAAATGCTTTAGAAGCACGAAATGTTAAATATGACAATATTGGTGTACTCACAAGTAATAGATTGATTTATTTAAGTACAGGAAGATGGTTTAATGTTAAATCTGGCATCAGACAAGGATGCACGTCATCCTGCTGTTATTCATTATCTATATTGCTGACTTGGTTGGCCGAGTGGTTAGCATATCTGCTCTCCAGCCAAAAAGGCTGCGGGTTCGAATCCCGCCGTGAGCATATATGTTTGCGATTGTCTGTCAAAATATCAGTGGTGGTGGGCGGTAGATGGCATTGTTATAGATGATGATTGCAGTTGCAGTTTGTTGTAGTTGGTGAACTGAGTGGGGGACTAAATGCTCCCCCTCGATGAGTCATTGAACTCCCTGGAGGTGTCATGCAATAATAATAATATTATATATGGATCACATTATGAAGGAAAGTGGTATTAAACCTGATATCAAAATTGGAGATGTTAATGTCAGCTCTTTACTTTATGCAGATGATGTTATACTTCTAAATAAATCTGCTACAAGTCTGCAGGATTCCCAGACTAAATTGAATAACTGTTGTAACAGACATGATATGAAGGTCAGCAATAACAAGACAAATACAATGAAAATAGGCAGAAGCACTGAAAATATCAACTGGATTGTGAATGGAGAACCTATAGAACAAGTAAATATTTCAACTACTTAGGCACGATTTGTAGTGAAGATGGTAAATTAAATATGGAAAAAGACACCAGAATCAACAAATTTAGTATGGTAGGAAGTTCAACTGAATAAATTTATATGGAATAAGAGAGAAATTAGTCAAAACACTAAATTAGCTGTACACAAGACAATGTTCAAACCAATTTTAACTTATGGATCTGAGAGCTGGATTAGAAGTAAAACACTTGATGAAAGACTAGAGACCGCAGATATGAGAGTCCTGAGAAAGATTAGGGGGCGTGAACAGATGGCATCAATGGCAATATCATATTAAAAATGAGGATATTAGGAAAGAACTTGACATTGTTAGCATTCAGGAATGTGTTAGCAGAGCTAATCTCAGGTGGTATTGGTCACTTGAACAGAGAATGGAAAGATTAGCAAAACAAGTGTTCTCTGCCAGGTTGGAAGGAAAAAGACCAAGATGATGACCAAGATATAGGTGGAATGATATGATAAAAAGTGCCTTAGAAGATAGAAATATAAAATCTAACAATGCTGGCACCTTGACAGGTAACAGATTGACTTGGAGGAAAATTGTAGATAGGAAGCTAGTAATGCTGTAAATTTTTCATGTAGTACTATCATATCCTATACACCCCTTGAGGGTAAATGTCAGGAATTTGATGATGATTTCTTTGCATCTAATGAGGATGCATGATGATCTGGAACTGCTGCTAGTTTAGGAAAAACCAATATGCTTAAAGAAAAACAAAGGTCTTCTCTTGGAAACATGACTTAATTGTAGAGGTGCATACAAAGTTAACTATTGTTGTGCTTAAGTAGTTAGTACTTAATTAAAATATGAAAAGGAACAAAAACACTGATTTTCTGCAAAAATAAAGAAATGATTTCAATTTTGACTAAATCACTAGATATAAAGGAACGGTGGCATATCCCTCTACATATGAAACTAAATCACTAAATATATATGATGGAATTATCTTCAGTAACAAATTAATATATTTTGAAAATTAAAAAAAAAAACAGACTAGTAAAATTGTTGCTTATGAATTATTATTATTATTTTATCAGAGAGAAATTGCCTACATGCAGTATTGCTAGTGCAACCATATCCAGCTAGATTTCTCATTTGCTTTTAACTTCTAAACTTATCTTGTAACTGTGAAGCTGCAATTGTGTGAATAGCATCATGTACATTAAACAATGGAATATACAACTGGCCTGATGAATGGACTTCATGGGTCTACATGACAGCTAAATCCACTAGTTACTTCTTCCTCAACAAAGCAGTTTCAACATTGTTTATGCCATGCCACCATGCTGTCACACAGGGAGTTCTACTAAGTTCCTGCCTGAATTTCTGTTACCCAATATCTGGAAGCTCGAATTCACCAGGCCAAAAACATTATTGCATTTTCTGCTTTTGATGTCCAGTAATATGGAAATGCAACATAGCAGCAAAATTATCTACTCTGTGGATTATTAGAATTTGGCAAGTTCCTCCATCTGTAAATGAAATGTTGAATTGCACAGTAATAGTTGGCAAAATGCAATTTTGTTATTGGTAAACATGCTGTATAAGGTACAGAGGATTATTTTTCACCCTATGAAAAAATCTCAAGCACAGCACTTTGAGATAATAGCACAAAAGGTTTGTCAACCTCAATATTCCAATACTGTGGATGGATAGAAGACTAGAAAAAAAAAAAAAAATTAGATAAGAACAATGGCAAGACAGTACATTGAAGAAATACTTAGGAAGGTCTTTTATTTCCAAAGGATCAGCACAGGAGATGAATAAATACAAAGAAAAACATGAATTTGGAATTAACTTATGCAGATGTCTGGCTTCCACACATCTTAAGAGATTCAGAGGAAAATGAGGGAAAATTACTCATGCCTATTCTGATAATCAAATGTGACTGAAACTTTACCTACAATAAAATTTAAGGCAGCAAAAATTTGAATGCCTACATGCCTATATATAGTGTACAGTGAATGGATGGTGAGAAATTGTCATTCATAGGTTATCTGATATGTAAAAAAATGACCAAGTAGTAAAGAAACAGGGAGTTGGCTGCATTTTAGATGCAGCTACTTTACTGCCAACATCTTAATAAGTCGATTGTTGTTTTTATGATGTGCTCTAATTTCAGAGGGGAATGTACATGCTCAACAACTAAAACAGTAATGTCAGCCAAAATGTCACTTCGAAAATGCAGCCAATTATTTTTTTAATAAGATATCACAATCTTGAGATGAAATAGAAAAAACAGTCTGGAAATCAATTACTGAAATTGGATGAATGACGTGATGTATAAATATGTCTGTGACATTTTACTTTTGTCTCTCACCTTGAGGTTGTGCTACACTTAAATTGTATGTAAAAAGATGGGAAGATTGGAGTTTTTAGCAATATAACTGACAATAGTCAAAAGGAACACTATGACTTGTAGAAACATTTGCAATATTGTTCTTAGTCCTTCCTTCCATTTTGCAGAAGTAATTGCAGAGGAAGTACTTGTCCCTCAATTTTTTATTTTTCTCTTTATCCAATTGGGCTGAAATTTACAGTAAGCATTATTTTGAAGTAAGTCAAAATTGGTTATGTAAATGCAGCTTGTTAAGATGTTTACTTATGAGGGGAAACTCCTGCCCCTTTACTATAATTTGATTGGACTGAATTTTTTGTAGAAAACTGCAAGCAATGAAAAAGCAGTTGTATTTCATATTCAACTGAAATCAGGTGAGCAGTGAGACTTCTAGAGATTTCTGAAGAGCTACCTGTTCAATTCTTGGGCTAAATCTTTTAGAGGCTCTTAAGCAATGTTAGAAACTGCTGCATTACAAATTTGTTCAAAATCAGTTAGGCAATGTAGCATGCAGAGAGGTCTGCAGAGAAAGTAACCCTTCCTCAGTCTCTTTTATTCCAACCTGATATATTTGAATCTAGTTGACAGGCTTGGGTGCTGGATGCTATAAATTTTAATGGTATTCCAACACCAAACAAAAGTAAATTATAAAAGATGTTGAAAGTTTATTTTTCACTTGGTCAGACTATAATAAATTTAGTTTAATCCTTTATCCAAGTGTGTGCAAACAAAGTTTGCGCCTGAAAGTAACTTCAGGACTGGGGGTAAAGGGGTACAACACCGGGCAACTCCTTGCAAAGGTGGAGCAAGCTAACAACACTCCTATCTCAGTATCTCCCATAATGCAAAACACATCTCCTTGCAGATACGTCTAATGTTATGCATTAAGGGAAGGGCCACTACACAGACTAGTTTCAACCTTTAGTGAGGTCTCTCCAGTGGGAAATACTGAGATAGGAGTGATGTTAGCATGCTCCACCTTTGCAACGAGTTGCCCGATGTTGTACCACCTTACCCCAGTCCTGAAGATACTTTCAGGTGTAAACTTTGTTTGCTCACACTTGGATAAAGGATTAAACTAAATTTATTATAGTCTGACCAAGTGAAAAATAAACTTTCAACATCTTTCTCTAAATCCAGAGTAATTTAATAAAAAGGTGGCACAACGTTTGGCAGCTCCTATAGGAGGAGATGACCTTGCTAATGCTTCTGCTGGTATCTCCACTTGGGCCTGGCTCCCACTGAAGAGACCTCAATAAAGGTCGAAACTAGTCTGGGTAGTGGCCCTTCCCTTAATGCATAACATTATACATATCTGCAAGGAGATGCATTTTGCATTATGGGAGATACTGAGATAGGAGTGTTGGTAGCTTGCTCCACCTTTGCAAGGAGTTGCCCGGTGTTGTACCACTTTACCCCAGTCCTGAAGATACTTTCAGGCGCAAACATTGTTTGCACACACTTGGATAAAGGATTAAACTAAATTTATTATAAAATTTATTAAAATATTAAAAGAATGCTTATTAAATATAAACCATTGACAGACAATGGTTTATATTTCACTGGATTTTATCATCAGAGCACAAAAACATGTTACAGTTTACATGCGACAAGTAAGTAAAACATTCAAATTGTAACCAGAAGAAGATTAATGTCTTAATTTGGTGTCCTCTAATGTTGTATAAAAAAAGTATTGCAGTTGCATAGAAGATGATCTTAGATGATTGTCTCCAAATTCTTGGCAGATTAATGCAGTCATACTTGTTAAGGTTATGAAACTGTTTTATAGTCATTGCTAACTCTAAAAATAAGTCATTCTAACTTGTAACGGCTTCTATATAGCACATTGGTATTCTTCCATCTAATTTCATGTGCAGAGATGTCCAAAGCATGGTCTGCCAACCCTGACTTGCCATAATAATGGCAGCAAATGTGCATTTCTAATGTTCTTTATACAGTCTACGATATGCTAGAGAATGGAGTTCATCATTAGAATAAATGGATCTCCAGAGAACTGTGACTTTGATTCAGCCTACTATGGATAGATAGGGACTCCATGACAATCTACCTTGGAGACCATAAGAAATATCATACACTCGCTACCATTATTATGGCAAGTCAGGATTGAGAGACAATGTTTTGGACATTCCTTCATACAGGATTAGACAGAAGGAAACCAATGTGTTACAGAGAAGTTGTTATATGCCAGAAAGACGATTTTGTGACATTCATATGTCACAAATTTGAGAGTTATCTTAAGATCAACTCCTACACAACTGTAATACTTCTTTTCTACAACATTAGAGGGTATCATATTAGGACTTTAAATCTTTGGTTTGTTACAATTTGAATGTTCACTTATTGTTGTGCATAAACTGTAACATGATGTTTTGCTCTGAAGATGCTGATTTGAAATCAAGTGAAATATAAGTCAGTTAATGAACATCCATTTTATAATTTAGTTTTCTTTAATATTGTAATACTATTAAAATAAGTTATGAATGCTATATTTTAAACATGGTTAAAACTGATTGGGCAATGTGCTTAATAGAGGTGTCTGACAATGATTCACCTTCTCCTCCCCATCATACCTTTTGTCTTGGGTGGTTGAAATTCTTACAGGAGCATTTCACAGTAAGAAATAACTATATTCCAGATTTATTCAAAATTGGTTGAACAATGTAACCGACAAGCTAGTGAGTCTCTAGATATGGAGAGCTTATGAGTGATTTTTTTTTTTTTTTTTTAAACTTGACTGTGGGTATAATTCCAGTATCTTTGAATCTTTTTAGGAAGGTTAAACCAGTTAGGTTATTTTTTATTCAGTTTATAGAAAACCCACCCACAAAGGTAGATAATACAGATACATCAATTTTCCTATCAACCCCTACCCTTTCAACCATATGGCATCAAACCTCCTTCAAACAGAGCCTGAAGCCTCTGGTTCTACTCAGGTTTCCCTTACAGCTGAACTATCCTTTATTCACCAGACCTTCCTATTCCAATGGTTGCAATGCCAAAAATATCAACAAATTAGCTGGTCCTTTCCATCTCCTCACATTCTTATCAACATACAAATTAGAGTAATGCTATTACTATTATTATTCACTCTATCCAGGGCAACTAAAAAAAAAAATAAAAAAATAAAAAAAAAAAAAATAAATAAATAAAAAAGCCAGAACTTTAAAGAGATATAATCTCTGCAGTGCTTGCTTTCAAACCACATTTCAAGCTGGCTTCCTTTTTCTGCACTCCTAAGGACCCACTTCCTCCTCTATTGGCTAAGAAGGTGTTGTTAACCATATCCTTAACACCTTCTTAGCCAATGGCTACAATCCCCCAAAAAAATCCAGACAATATTAAAACCAGTTAACCCCCCCTCCCCCTTCATAACAGAGATTATGCTAAATCTATCACCATTCCTTATATCCAGGGTACGTCTGAAAAGCTAACAAAATCCTAAAAAAATATGACCTGACTACCTGTTACAAACCATATAAAAAATTGGCATCCCTTATCCACTCCACCAAAGACCAGCCACTTCTCCTAGACCAGTGATGGCGAACCTATGACACGCATGTCAGCACTGACACACTTGAGAGTTTCAGGTGACACACCTTGGATGTTGAAAAATATTGGTATTCTGATGAAAAAACTGCGGTAAATCGTGTAAGATCGCTCTCAGTTAAGGCGAAGGTAGGTTTCGGTTCATTGAACGAATTATATTTTATAGTTAGCCTATTTATATTTTATTTTGTAGTTAGAGCTAAAGCTCTTCTAGCAATTTTCACTTCTACATACACTTGTGAAACTCTATTTTCTGCCTTAAATAATATCAAATTGAAAGGGAGAAATAGATTGAGCAATGATATGAGCGCTGCCTGTATAGCATTAAAATGTACACACTATAGCCCTTCTATAAAGCAACTTTCTTCCAGTACTCAGCAACAGAAAAGTCATTAAATGTAATGTAAGTTTGGAATTTCACTTTATTAAATTAATTGTATAATATGAATTCATAGATTTTATATCAATGTCCTATTAAATAAATAGCCTAATATGATATGTATAAGTCACCATCTATGATTATGTAGTTAAATTTATAATGCATGTATGCAAGTGGCACATCAACAACATCAATATTTTAAAAATAAAATGTTTTACACACCTGGGTAAAAAGGTTCGCCATCACTGTCCTAGACTTACCTGGAGTATACCAGGTCCCTTGCAGTTGTAAACAGTCCTACTATGGCCAAACAGGCAGGACAGCTAATATCAGGATATCCGAACACAAAGACTACATCCAGTTTCACCACTCAGGACTTGTGGACGTGCACTAGATACCAAGCAGAGAATACGCTGGAAGAGAGGCATTTTACTGCACTGCAGCAATATAAACATAAAAGATTATTCCTGGAATCAGCCTCAGCTCTAAAAAACTTCCCAAACCTCAACAAATTTGGATGCATGAGACTGCCCCAAATTTGAGGAGTGTGCATCCTAAGAACATCATCCCAACAGTCAAAAACAACCCAATTTAGTCCACTTGGGGGCACCCTTTAGGACTCTAGGACCAACTTCAGTTGCCTTCTTCAGCCTCATTTGCTCAGTGTTAGTGCCCGCAGACACATATCATAGTTTTATGATCCCTGAAGATGGCAATGTAACATTGCTGAAATATAGGAAGGTATTGATTAAAGTTTTTTAATTAATATTCTAGTATACATTGTCATTTCCTGAAAAATTTAAAACCATCTATAAAATTAAATAAAAATAAATAGTTATGAAGCTTCTGTAGTTCAGCCAGTTTTGATGATGCCCTTGGGTTGGAAAGACCTGAGTTTGAATCCCATCTAGGATGAAAAAAGCATTCTATTATTAGAACTTTTCATCTAAAGATGAGCTAGCCAATTTCATGCAGGGGTGGAAGGGTTTTTCACCCTGCAATACAAGCAAAACAGCCAGAAGAAAACATGCAATATCCATACATAAGACACTATGCAAATAAGAATCAACCGCATAATTTGATCAGATCTGGTTTTGAAAGCCTGCATCGTACTACAATGTGGGTCTATGTGAAAGTATAAAACAGAAGGAAATAGTTACATTTTAAAAATCAAAAGTACTTCTACTATCGGTCAAAACCTTCAGAAAATACAGCAATTTTGAACCTTCCACTGATGAGACCTCAGTGAAGGTCTACCCTTCTATAATGCATAGTATTATGCACATCTAAAAGGAAATATGCTTTACATTATGGGATACTAAACCAATTGATATGATGTCATCAGCCCCTATATACAAGTAGACTAATTATAAACATACCTCACATACAAACTTTGTTTGCTTACATTTAGACAAAAGATTAAACAATAATTTCTTGGCAAGTATAATTTAAGGAAGTAATTAAACACAATTAAGATCAGTTAGAAAAGGTGTAAGGTGAAGATGCTAAACAAAAAGTCACTAAGTATGCCAGCCTGGTTGGTCGAGTGGTTAGCATACCTGCTTTCCAACCAACAGGTCATGTGTTTGAATCCTACTGTGGACATGGATGTTTTGACTATCTTGAGTTGAGAGATGAATTTCACTGCCCAGTGTGAGACCACCACTCTGCTTATTAGAGGCATTAAGTGAATTGAGAAAAAGTTCGATGTTTGGTCTCTAGAACAGGGTTTCTGGACTATGTAAAAAAAAATAAAAAAATCCTTAGCCCAGCCATGGTACAAGTATACTATAGGCTTACTAATAAACTTTCGTTGGTGGGAACCACATAAAACAAAAAGTAATAAAACTATAATCAAATGTACTACTAAAGCATTTTGATATTCTAAAAAATAAGAAAATGTTATATGATCAGTTCAAAATTTAGATTTATACAAACATAATTCTAATGTAATTTATATAATTTTTATAGTAAATATAATTAAAGTTTTTATATATGAATAGTAATATCTAAAAGTGTTACCTTATTTTTTGTTTTTTCTCCTTTACTGTCATCTTCTGCAAGACTATCAAATGAACAAGAACCCACTGGGCTTTCATTTAAGAGAAATTCACAAAGGCACTGAACTGGTAACATTCTGAAGGAACCTTCATTAGACTCCACAAGTTCTGCCAACCAAGGCATTGACTGTGATGTACCCTAAAATAAAAAAAGAAAAAGATGAGAATTTTAACAATGAAGGAGGAATTCAAAATACTGGACTAATTGCAGAAAACAGGAATAGAATGAAAATGATTTCAAATCAAAGGTCCAGTCAAAGTGAAACAGTATACTAAGTAATCCTAGTGTTGATTATGTGAGCAGTTTCCTTATTACTTAAGAAAAGAGAGAGTTTTTATCAGGATTATGTGATGTTCTATAAAATTACAACAGGTATTATACAGGGTGTCCACACTGGACCTCCCTAGTTTCAACGTGTTACTACTACTTAAGTGTATGGGTCATGGTGTTGAAACTGTACAAATGAGAAGGAACACTTACCAAGATTTTGTAAAAAAAAAACAGTACACGTCCACGTGCGCTCCTTTAGTAGCAAGCACAATATCAAGTCGATCTGTGTCCTCCATCATCCCAGACTGTTGTAGTATTGACAAGGGAATAACCTTCAATGTTACTATATAGAAACCTCATCCTAAATTTTGCTCAGTTAGTAATACAGTGCATAAGTGATAGTTCCATGCAAAGTTTCAGGTGCCAACTAACAACTATTTAGAAAAAAAAATACCAACTATAAAAGTTTCATGCGAAAACTGACCACAGAGCTTGTGGGAATACACTGCCGCCATACTATGAGTTGTGCTAGCCAAAACCTAATAGGAAAAGCATGACCGCTAAAAGCGCACGTATATTGCCTTCTATTGGTCCATTTTGATAGATTTCGCTAGTCTGACAGCTGTTTCAAACTCATTGGTTTAGTCAGAGACTAGGCAGAAACCTAACAGAGCAAAAACTCAGTACTAGGGAACTCTAAGCGTTGGAGAGGTGTATTTTCCGTAAGCACTAAACTTTTATAGTTTCTGTATTCGGGTTTGAAATGATGTTGGATTTAATATCCACTTAATTTATATAATTTTGCATCGCCGAAATGAAGCCTTTGGGTCTTTATTTTAGTAAATTCTTTATGCACCGACCGAGAGTTCACTTATGGAAAATACACCTCTCCAATGCTTCAAGTTCCCTGGTACTGAGAATTTTTGTTCTCTTAAGTTTCTGCCTAGTCTCTGACGAAAATCAATGAGTTTGAAACAGCTGTCACACTAGTGAAACCTATCAAAATGGACCTATAAAATGCAATATACGGGCCCTTTTAGCATTTGTGGTTTTCCTATTAGGTTCGGCAAGGGCAACTTGTAGTATGGTGGTGGTGTATTCCAGCAAGCTCTCTGGTCAATTTTCGCATGAAACTTTTATAGTTTCTGTATTCGGCTTTGAAATGATGTTGAATTTAATATCCACCTAATTTATATAATTTTGCATCGCTAAAATGAAGCCTTTGGCTCTTTATTTTAGTAAATACCAACTATAAACCATCTAGGAAAAAATAAAACAAAATAAAGTTCAGAAAATGCTAGATAGAGAAAACACACAAAAATAAAAGTTTGCAAATTAATATAACTAAAACAAAACTGATGACAGTTTCTGATCAAACATAACTAAAATTAGCAGAAAATCCTATTGAAATTGTGGAAGACTTTCCTCAGACAATTAGTTAAATGTTGAAAGTTTATTTTTCACTTGGTTAGACTATAATAAATTTAGTTTAATCCTTTATCCAAGTGTGAGAAAACAAAGTTTGTGCCTGAAAGTATCTTCAGGACTGGGGTAAGTTGGTACAACACCAGGCAACTCTTTGCAAAGGTGAAGCATGCTAACATCACTCCTATCTCCATAATGCAAAACACATCTCCTTGCGGATATGTATAATGTTATGCATTAAGGGAAGGGCCACTACCCAGACTAGTTTCGACCTTTATTGGGGTCTCTTCAGTGGGAGCCAGGCCCAAGTGGAGATACCAGGTAGATGCATTAGCAAGGTCATCTCTACCTATAGGAGTTGCCAAACGGTGTGCCACGTTTTTATTAAATTACTCTGGATTTAGAGAAAGATGTTGAAAGTTTATTTTTCACTCAGACTATAAATTTAGCTTAATCCTTTATCCAAGTGTGAGCAAACAAAGTTTGCGCCTGAAAGTATCTTCAGGACTGGGGTAAAGGGGTACAACACCGGGCAACTCCTTGCAAAGGTGGAGCAAGCTAACATCACTCCTATCTCAGTATCTCCCATAATGCAAAACACATCTCCTTGCAGATACATCTAATGTTATGCATTAAGGGAAGGGCCACTACCCAGACTAGTTTCAACCTTTATTGAGGTCTCTTCAGTGGGAAATACTGAGATAGGACTGATGTTACCACCAAGAGAAGGAAAGAGAAACAAAAGCCAAAGGACAAGACTGAGGGATGATCTACAAAGGTTTGACCTGAGATAAGGGAAAATGGCTAAAGACTGATAGAACTGGAAAGTTAAGGAGGTCTATATCCAGTAGTGGATGAAAAGAGGCTAAATAAAATGAAGAATTATGTGTATGCTTTAATTATACTAGGTTTCAGTTTCAGCTGATACATATATTTTACTTTATGTTAATACTTCTAAATAAAATGAAACAAAACAAAAAAAGGATGAAAATGTAATTTTTTTTTAAATTAAATTCTAATGCTACAGCAACAGAAATCTGGTTTTTCTTCTAAACAGGAAGGTATGGTTTCTCTTTGGATAGGAGGCAAGTTTTTCACTAATGGCTTTTATGAAATTCGATTTGCTGATGGTTGTCTTGCATTTATTATATACTTCAACAAAGGCTGAGTATGAAGCTAAGATTTAAAGTTGGAAGCCACCTGTCATAAGCTGAGTTTTCTTCCCTTGAATTGCTTTGGTACATTTGTTGAACTGAACCAGGGCTTGGAAAGTGGACAAGAATTTTGGATAAAATGAGGAATGAAGGTCTTCATGCCACTGAGAATAATTTCAGTGATTTATTCAGAGCAAGTATTTGGGTCGAAAGAGTGGAAGCAACAGTCATACCAGAAAAGAAAAGAAGTTCTGGAGGTAGTTCCATTTGGTACCTTTGTAGTGCCAATGAAGATGGAGTGACTAGAGGGAAGACATTCTGTAGAGAATAAACTTGCACAAGATTATGATATTAACTATTGAGAGGAGAGGTAATCTCTGGTATGTCTGGAAGAACTGGTTAAAAAAAAAATCCAGGGTATTGAAAGGGTGGAGAGAGTTATCAGGAATTCAGGTAGGTAGATGTGAAATTTGAGTTTAGGTCATTGCTTACAGCAAAAGCTTCTGCAACGTGCCCAGCTTAGTCAGTAGTATTTGAAAATGGGGAGCTAGTTGAGTCATTAAGGTTATACAGGAAGAAAATGACTCCACTATTTGGATAGTAGAAGCTTCATAGATAGGAAAATGAAGAAGTCAGAGCTGGTTAGTTGGTTGATTAGGAGTTTATTGGTGCAAGGACAGCAAAGGTCATACTGTGCCAAGCCAAAGATTACAGATGTACTCAAATAATAAGCATTAATAAACATATTAAAATAATAAATAACATGTTCTGTTTAAATAGTAAATTAAAAAAAAATTAATAAAGCAGAGTTGTATTTACATATCAATACAATTTGTAATCAAATGTGGTTTTCAGAATCTGGAGAGAGTAAACACAGCACATAAACATTACTGAATGGGGCAAAGAAATCTTAAGGAAGAGGTCAAAAAGCAGAGGATTCAAAATTAGGCATTCTTTGGAGTGTAATGTTGGATTTCACAAAGGTATAGCTGCACTTAAGGAGTATGGTCAAAGCTGGATAACTAGGTAAAGACTTCCACATAGCTTTTTAAAGAATGCAGAGAAATGACCAGGACTTCAACCTTATGTCCAGACCTCACCTTCTCATGGTGTATCCCTGTTAGGTATTTACCTGAATACTGAACAAACAAGGACAAGCTGGCAATTTGGGATTCAGCTGACCAAACTGTATTCTTATGGGATTAAAACATAATGCAAAATGATGGTATAACATGATAGAATTTCAAGTCAATGGAGCATTGCCTGGTTAAACAGCAAAACGTCAGCTAATGGGACAAATCCCAGGATGTATTGCAGGTTAGCATGAGCAGAGCTCAAAATTGGCACCATCAGTGGAAAAGAAATGAACTAACAGAACTGGATAAGTACCAGATCAACATAATAGGTGTTACTGAAACAGAGAAGACAAGAACAGGCAAGAACTTTCTACATAACAGATACAGAGCATTCAGGGAAAAGGTGTAGCTATAGTATTTGGCACTAAATATGAAGATAATCTTCTTGAATTGCAGGAAATAGCAAGTACAGTGATGTGGGCAAATATCACAATGGAGAACTGCACAATAAGACACTTAGTTTTGTTTATGGTTGCACAGAAGGTTCTATTAAGTAAAAAGTAGAGGAATTTTCCAAGGCACTAGAGAAGACAGCTGCCAAGGAAAAGTTGTTCCTTGTTGGAGATCTAAACAGCAGAATAGGAAATAATTACAAGACATATAGAAATGTTTTGAGAAATTTTGGAGAAAAGAACAAAGCTAATAATAATAATAATGGTAAGTACCTGATGGATTTCTGTTCAGAACATGTGTTATTACTAACACGTTTCAACATGTGCACAACTTCATATGGTGAGAAGATGCAAGAAATAAGAAAAGTCTCACTGATTATGTTATTGTTAAAAGCAATGTATTCCCACTAGTTCAAGACACAAGAGTATACAGAGGATTTGAAATTGGATGTGATCACTATTCAATTTTAGCAAAAAAAAAAATTGAATTCCTTACTGAAAAGAAGAGTGCGTAAGAAAGTTTTAAAACAAATTAGAACTGAATACCTTTTGGAGATGAACTGCAGACTCAAAAGCACTATCATTTTTTCTTAATATTCGAGAAAAAATGAAAGTGTTAGAAAACAAGAAGAAAACCTTGGAGATACATTGACAAACCCTGAAGAAAACACTGATTTATTAAGCCAGAGAGGCAGTGAAGTTGTCTGCAAGGATAGAAAAATAAGATCATGGGGGACTCAGAAAGTTAAAGAGACAGAATAAAAAAGTAAGCATATTGAAAGTTCTTGGCAAGTATGTCAGCATGTTACAGTCAACTTGTACTTAAATATGGAGATTTAAATTACAGAGAAACTTCCCCTCTGAGTGTTCCTGGTAAGATTTATGCAAGTATACCTGAGAAACAACTAAGAAAATTTGTGGAAGGTAAGCTTGGAGAATACTGAGAAAAAAAGTAAGAAAGCAAGGAGTTTGTTTAGCTAATAAAACTAGCTAAACAAAAGTCATGGGAAGACTTTGGTAAGAAAGCAGAAAATAAATATTAGATAGGCAGTAACATATTCTGGAGTCTATATAAAAAATGGAGAAATGGATGAAAGTGTACCGTAAAAGGAGGGGTGTCAAACTGGCAGCCCCAAAGCAATTTCTTGCAACCTCCGACGCCTTGAGAAAAGATTAAAAAAAAACATGGTTGCTTTTTATAATAAAACAGAAATACCGTATTTACTTGAATATAACTCACCCTCGCATATGACTCACACCCTTGTACCCTGATTTTACTTTATGAAAAAAGAGATTAAAATGTTTTGCATATACATTGCACACGAAAATAAAGTTTAACCACTTTCACGTCAGGACGATAACTCGCTCCCAGCAGTAAACAACACGCCTTCCTAACTGCCACTATACTGCAGATGCAAGAAAATCAAGTAGTTTTATTGTACCACTGAATAATGAACAGAGACATTTGCTGTCTGTGTAATATATTTCTCAAAATGTGTAATATATTCTTTAGTGCGATTAGAGACAACTGGTATAAAAACGGCACTCAACAGCATAAACTATGCTGTTTAGACTCAAGCAAAACCATATGTTGCACCGGCAAACACAGTACCTAACTAAAATCTATTATTTTTAGTTAGATGTGTGTGAGTGCACTCACTAACTCAAACACAAAGCTGCAATAAAATTCGTAAACGTGTTAAAACTAAGACATATAGAGTGAATGTTGTTATGACAGTTTCAGATATTATGGAATTTGGTTGAAGAAAATTAGTGTTTTTCAGCTCAAAAATGTCAGCTTGACGGTGTGTTTTGGTAACGCGATCTTTTGTTAATACCTCACCAATCATATCCACATCTTCTTAGCTGTTCTATTCTATTCTATTCTATTGGCCTACCATTGCTGTCTATTTCACGTTTCGCTTTCACTTCTCAGACCTTCATGAATGGTGTTCATTACGTATCTAAAATCTTGTAAATTACTTGTAATATTTACTTGGAATAATGGGAAAGAAGGTGACACTATTTAGATAGATGACTTTGACAATGCACACAAGGAAACTGCTCTCAAGGCCGGAAGCAGCTATAACGAAGAGGAGATTCTTGGTAAGTCATCCCCATTTTCAGTTTTTTTTCTGAAAACTTTAGTTTCTAAAAATCCCTGCATGTATCTCGCACCATGATTTTTTAGCTTTAATTTTGGGGATAAAAGTGCGAGTTATATTCGAGTAAATACAGTGTCGATTTATTCGTTTTCATACGACATTAGTTACAATATGGATGCAACAACCTGCTATAATATAATTACAGTAATAAAAGTTTACATCGCAATTTCAATGTTAGATCCGATCCTAATCAATCGTAAACTATATTTATGCTTTCATTGTTAATTAATAGCATGTTGCTGGTAGCGTGCTGAAAAAGTCGAATTCTATTGGCTACCAGCTGTTCATGTGATACACACTCATGTGAATCCAGCTATGAGTTTATAATTGCCTGCTACAGTCAATCAGTGATCTTTGAAGTCAGTGCACCGAACACGATTAAACAACAACCTAGCAGTGAGAGAATCCCTTTTATTATTATTTTTATTTACAATAGTATCATGCACTAGTGTACAGTTTTGTGCATTTTTATTCAAACAATTTTATAAAAATTGTTATAGAGTGAGTGAATATATTTCCAGAAAAAGAAAAATTGCTGATGAGGAGAGAAAATTTCAAGAAAAATGGGAATTGAATTACTTCTGCACTGAAACAAAGGACAATTATGTGCATTATTTGTAATGAAACAATTAGTGTCGCCAAAGAATATAATATAAAAAGGCACTACTATAAAATTCACAAAGAACAATATTCACGCTTTTAGGGTAAACTGAGAGAAGACAAATTAAAAAGTATGAAGAATTCACTTCAAAGTCAACAAGTATTTTCAAAGATTATGAAAGATAATGAATCATCAGTGAGAGCCAGTTATGAAATCAGCTATTTATTGGTGAAACATTCCAAATCTTTTAGTGACGATTCCTTGGTTAAGGAATGATAAAAGTATGATGAGTGTATGATAAAAGCAGCCAAAAACGTATGTCCCAAAAATGTGCAAGTATTTCGCAATATTTCTTTGTCCAGAAATACTGTGATCGAAAGAATAACCGAAATGGTAGATAATCTGTGTGACCAGTTGCAAGAAATATCCACAAACGTACAGTGCTTTTCAATTGCACTTGACGAAAGTTTCGATATTCACGACATGGCTCAAGTGGCTCTTCAGTAATATGAATATTACTTAAGAGTTCTTGGAAATGATTCCCATCCATGGAACCACTACAGGGGAAGACATTTTTGATGCAGTGTGGGGCATTTTGGAAAAATATCAACTTCCTCTGAACAGGCTCATAGCAGTGACAATCGATGGTGCTCCAGCAATGACAGGCAAAAATAAAGGTTTTGTATCAAGACTTGCAGCAAAGTTAAAGGAAACGTATCCAGACATTGCAAAAACTGCAATCTTTCCACTATATTAATTATCAGAAGGTCCTATGCTCCAAAGTATTGGAAATGAGCAGCGTACTTAAGCCTGTGAAAAATACTGTGAACTTCATCCAATCCAGAGACCTCAATCACCACCAGTTTGCACAATTTCTAAAAGACTTGCAGAGTGAATTTGAAGGGCTACCTTATTACACAGAGATTCTTGCTTATCTTGTCATAAGGTTCTAAAAAGCTTTGTTTTTTTACTTTTAGAGGAGATCAAACTGTTCCTAGAAATCAAAAATCATGATGTTGCATTTCGTAATGATCAGACATGGTACAAGATCTAGCATTCTTAGTTGATATTACAGGAAATTTGAATGATTTAAATATAAAACTTCGGGGGAAAGATCAGTTAATAACACACTTGTAGGATACACTGGCAAGTTTTAGATGTAAGTTAGTTTTGTTTCAAAATCATTTAAAAGAGAATATTCTAAATTACTTTCCTATGTGAGAACAATCGAACAATAAGAATCAAAATTTTACCTTTTCTCAATATTGTCCCAAACTAAAAAAGATAAAAGAAGAATTTGATAGGCAATTTAAAGATTTTAAGGAGCAAGAAGAAGTTTTTTCGATTTTTACAGATCCTTTTTCCTTTAATTTCGAAAAAGCTCCTATTTGTATTCAAATGGAACTTATTGATTTCCAAAATGATTCCATTCTAAAAGCGAAATACCAAGAAGTTGGTGTACCAAAAATATACAGTTATTTAGGTCAAAAATATCCGGAAATAAAAAAAGTTTGCAGCAAAGCACCTATTTAAATGAACAATTATTCTCATGTACGAAAGGTAACAAAACAGCCCACAGATCAAGATTAACAGATGTCAACCTTTCTGTCATAATGAAGGTCGTATGCTCACAATCTTTGAGTCCAAATTTTGGCACGAAGGTTAATAATAAACGTTGTCGAGTGTCAGGAAAAAAATAAAATACTGAAATTAAATTACTATAATTGTATTATGCAAGTGTATATATATATATATATACATATTTTTTTAACCCAAAAATATCATTTTCCCCCAAAATATTTTCAGTAACATTTAAAAAATTCCCCAAAATATAGACCCCCCCCCCAAAAAAAAATAAAATAAAAATTAAAAAAAAAAAATATATATATATATATATATATATACAGGGTGTTCGGGATAAATTTGACAGTTTCGTAAGGAAAAAGAAAATCTTCTTTGTATCTATTAAATTTAATGAATTGACAAAAAAACATTACAGGCAGAGTTAATTACAATACTATCAACAAGATTTACTCAAAATAACCACCATTAGCATCGATCACAGCTTCAATTCTGCTTCGGAACCTCGAACAAGCTGATGCTACAGTCTCCCTGGGAAGGGCCACAAAAACTGTTTTAATTTTATCCATTAACTGGGCTTTTGTATTACTGGAAGTGCGATTGGTGTCTTTTTCAACTGCGCCCCATACAAAATAATCCATGGGGTTAAGGTCTGGGGAGTTTGGAGGCCAAACATTTGGACTGGTGAAGTCGTAGAAATTTTCAGACAACCATTTTTGACTTTTCCCAGAGGTGTGGCAAGGGGCCGAATCCTGCTGCCATACATACGGCCTACCATTGGCTACCCTTGTTATCCAGGGCTTGACTACAGTTAGCAACTCCACGAACAAAGCCCGAATTCCAATGCCAGGGTTCTTCAACACCTGTTCCTGCAGATTTGCGAGGAATTCTGCTGTACGAACGCAATCAGATCGTCTGCTAGGGATCTTTCTTCTTGCTACATCCTCGTAGTCACCATTGCAAGTCTCTAGTTCATGCCTGATTGTTTTTACTGTATTCAGGGAGCATTGGGCAGCAGTCGTAATATCCTTATTTTGATGGCGGGCACGAATCATCATGATACAAGTTATTCTCTTCCATGATTCAGGTGGGTTCCAGCTATCCATCCTTTCTGACATCTTGTATATGAATGAAGAAGGGTCCAAACTTTTAAATGAAGAGAAGTGTGTGTTAATACATGTAACTTACGGAAAAATATAATTAATTATAAATATGTCAAATTTATCCCGAACACCCTGTATATATAGAAGTATTTTATTTCAACACAAACACAAAAAATTTCAAACTAATAGGAGACTCTGTAAATTTTTGTGATGGTTATTAATAAGAATTTATACTTTTTTTTAGAATGTATAAATATATATACATATCATGAAAATTAATGAAAATATACATATCATGAAATTAATGATGATGAGTACATTACATTTGCCATGTTCATTGTTGTGATCTTATGTAACATCTAGTGATACTGAAATATATGCATGTCTCCATGAATGCAAGCTTCATCAAATATCATTTTTCAGTTTTTTTAATAGTAATTCTTTACCCAAGAGGTTGTTGAGATTACCATACAGCTTATAATATAATTTTTAGTATTGTGGATAGAAAGAAAGTTGTGTAAACTTGATAACAGTAGCTTTGAAGACCTAAACACAACTTTGAAGACCTGCCTCCCCTGTTACTCATTCTAGAGAATGTATAAGAGGGAGAGGATTCGAAAAGACAGAACTAGAAAGAATAAATGCACAGAAATATCCTTTTTCTGTAAGTTTGGAATTGTACTGTGAAAGGATGATGAATAGCAGCTACATTTAAAAGATTTAGGTGAGTGGAGGAATAACTGATGTCAATTAAACAGTGAGCGGAGATATGTCTATAGATATGGATGATGCAGAAATTGAATATCTGTGGGTGACTGAGTGGAGGGAATGGGTGAGAATCTGGCCATGTATAAGCCAACATGGTTTCTGGAAAGTTGCTGCTGATAATGTAATCCTCTCCAAATGTGATTAACAAGAGTTGAACTTATTAATTTACTCAAGCACTTCAGGCATATAACTGGCCAGTTACTTTGCAAGTCTGAAATGCATATGGTACTAGTTCCTCAATGAACAACATGCCAGTGAGGATGTTTGCAGTGAAACTATACAGTCTGATAACCTTTTTTCATCAGAATACTGAGTTTGTGTTGGATATTCCTTAAATTACATAGTTGATGGCTTCATTGACACTGAGCTATGTCTCATCCACATGTATAATACCTTGAAAACAGGTTATTGTTCACAGTTTATATGCTGTTGACTGTGACAAAATGTTTATAATCCTGTCTGCCTATGCCAAAAGTTTTAATTCTTTCATTCTCTCTCTTTATCAGAGATCTCTTCTATACTTCAAAAAATAAAAATAAATAAATAATAAAATAACAATTGAGATCAAACTTTTCCTGATGATCTGAGAGGTCTGCCTGTTCACCAAAATTATTAAATTTAATGTGTCGTTTGTGTTCTTCTTCACGGATAGGCATTGTACATCCAGTTTCTCCAATATAAAGCAAGTTACAAGTGTAATAGATACATTAAACTCCAGGGTGAGCCACACAGATAAATGCATCAATCAACAGCCACATAGCCCCCCCCCCCCCAACAATTTGAAGCTATAAAAACTTAGTCCACCAGACAAAATTAAATGTTCAGATAACATTGCACTCAAGACAGAACGCATCCACATAAAAAGGATTTTAACACCATGTATCCACCGCTGTTTTCCCACTTCCAAACAGATTATAGAAAATTCATCACATCCCCAATATTTGTGGCATCTTGGAAAATGTGACCAAGATCTTAAAAAAGCAAATCTTGTGACCACTTAACCACACAAAAAGCTAGCAACCCTTATATGCAAGAAAACAGACATCAAGCCAGCTGTCATCCAATTATTTAACAAAAATGTTCAAACTAAATGGATAATAGATGCAAGAAAACTAGATTACAGCCCAGCAGTTTAATGAACAACTAAAGCTGGTGCCTGTCTATATAAATGACCACTTCACTAAATTTAATAAGCAACTCCTTTATCAAGCATAGCAAAAGAGAACAAGTGGTGCAGTTAAATATGTGTGGATAAGAGAAGGTAAATTGTTCATGAGAAAGGATGACAACACAAAGGGATACAGATAAAAACACCTGACACCTCAATGAACAGTCAAAGAAGACTGTAAAATCTAAATACTAACTAACTGTGAACAACTGAAACAATGAAAACACAAATAGAGTTAAGAGAGCACATGAATAACCTATATCTTGATGCAACTGTCAAAAGTAAAAATCTGCATAATCTAACTTCTGTAAAAAAGCTTTTTGATACTATTTCAAATTCATTGAAGAATGTCAACTTATTTATATCATGTAACTATTAAGTCGTTATGGCCAAATTATGACAATTTAATGTTACTTTTCTCAGAAATCAAATGGCACACAGATGTACTAGTGTTAAGTGAAATATGGATCAAACAACTTGAAATTGATTGATATTCTCATGTTAATTATGATGCATATGACCATCGTGATTATAATCATTCCAGTAGATTTAATCCTGTATGTTAGGAAAAATACTCTTCATTTTCTTGAACTGGAATCATATATGCACAGTGCTGAAACTGTGGTGATTGATGACATAATAATGAATGCACTCATGTTTGCTATAAACTGTGCACATGATGGTCCAGTTGATATATTTCTAACAGAGCTATATAATGTCCTAAAGACCTTAAAACATGATAATGTTATACTAGTAGGGGATATAATATATAAGAATAATAGCAAAATTGCAGAATATAAAAATTTATTATCTTCACATCTATGCATATATAGATGACAATACAAGAGACGCAAACAACTCAGTAAGTTGTACTGATCACAAATTTATAAGAAACAAAATGGCCTATGAAGCATCCTGTGCAATCGATTTCAGCAAAATAACAGATTATCACTCTATATTACTGAGTCTATTATATATAGAAAATGGTTATGAGCAAAAACTAGCCACAGCAGTAGTCTTTGTAGACCTAATTGCAGCATATGGTAATAAACCATCTCACACTCAGAAACAAAATATACAGAATAACTAGAGACGCCTTGTCCTCCTGATTCAATCACTCTTGGAAAACAGATGCTTTTTTTGTGGACCTAGGGGGAGGGTAGGAAGAGCCACTGGCATCCCCCAAAAAATGGCCTCCCCCAGAGAAGTGTGTTATCACCATTACTTTTCAACATCAAAGTCAATGATCTCCCCATCTTTCCAGGAACTAGAAATTTTATCTATGCTGATGACCTTGCCAGAGCTACTCAATCAAAAAATTTGAAGTCCACTGAAATTACTCTTTCACTTGCCTTAATAGTCTAACCACATATTATAGCAGTAACCAATTAAAACCAAACCCCTTGAAAACCTCGACTGGCCTTTTCCACCTTAACAATAAGGAAGCCAACAGGAAGCTACAGATTTCTTGGGAAGGCTCTAATATAGAACATTCCTGGAACCCAGTCTACCTCGATGTGACTCTCGCTTGCACTCTTTCATATCAAACACATAGAAAAAACAAAGGCAAAAGTGAATGCAAGAAACAATATACAGTGGAACCTCGGTTGTCGAATATAATTTGTTCCTAGAGGCTGTTCGGAAACCGATTTGTTTGAAAACTGAAACCATTTTCCCATAAGAATTAATGTAAAATGGATTAATCCGTACCCGAACCCCAGATGATTGCTTATTTAAACCTTTGTAACAGTACTTCATGCGTAAAATCATATACAAAACAATGAAAATGCATAAAATATTACTCGAAAAGAATAAACACAATAAACAGATAAAATATAGACGAAAATTGATTGCCTCTTTATTTTTGAGTATCTTACAGATCACTGATTTCGCCATCCCAAACTGCATAACAAGATCCGAGACACGAACACCATTTTCATGTTTGGATGCGATTTCTTTTTTCCCCTCTATTGTTGTTCTAACAACTTTTCTTTTCTCAAACAGAACCTCATCAAATGGGGCTACCTCACTGGACCAGATAATTGTGAGTGCAGGATGTCCCCAATCCATGGAACACCTTCTTTCTTGTCCCCCTTCTTCAATCACATCACAGAAAGAGCAGTTGATTGCACAAGATACTGGAGGAACATCTGACCATATTTATTGTATATAACTTATGTATAGTTTCTTTTTCCTCATATGTTACTTATCAGTCCCAGTGTAATTCACCTACCAAATTTAAGCTGTTCTCATTTGTAATGTATCCTAATTTGTTGTAAATAATATTGTACCACTTACTACTGTACCACTTGTGTTTAGATATGAAATAAATAAACTGAGTCTATTATTACCTAATTGTATTGATATGAGCTGTGCAGGTAGTCATGAAAAATTTGAAATTGGCATCAATATAATAAACTGGAGAATTACATAAAAAATTATCAACCTCCTCTATTAGATGTAAATGAGTTATATAAGGAATTTATTAAAGTGATTAAATATGTAGTCAGCAAATCACAATATCATAAAAGAATTACTGTTTAAATGGATCTTCACACAAACTGGATAAGAGGTGAACTAAAAAATATGATAAGGATGAAAGAAAAACTTTATTATAAGCATAGGAAGAAGAACCCTTACAATTGAATGTTCGAACATGACTATAAAAATTATGCCGAATGCTTAAAGGAAACAATAAAGTACACAAAAGAACATAATCTCTTGATGAAATTTCTTTTTTATATGAACAATAAAAGTAAAGAATGGGGGTTGGTTAATATAATCAGTAATACAAAGCAGAAAACACGAGAATTCCCAGAGGGCAATGATGCCACTGCTGCATTTAACAAAATGATTGTGAATCACAAAATAGTTGTGATTGTGACCCTATAGACAGGATAAAGTATGTGAGTAAACTTCCATGGATTAAGAATTCAACATATCTATATGTCATAAATGAGGAGGGAGTAAAGAGTGTAATAATTGGATTGAAAAAAAATGGGTGTGATCATATAAATGTCGAAAAACTACATATTATAAATAAACATAAGCTCAAGTTCTTTACACATATTATTAATATATCTTTTGAACATGGGAAATTTATAGAACACTTAAAAGGTTGCTTCCGTTCTTTCGTTATTTAAAGACCAATTCAACATTACAGACCAATATCTGTATTAGGTTATTGAAATACTAAAAAAAAAGTGATTAAATATCTACCTAAATTCCATATCCTTTTATGCAGCTAATTAATATGGATTCAAATCTGGATTCAATAGGAGAAAAAAAGGGATATTGGAGTTCCATAAAATAACCAGGTTATAGTGGGATAAATAAAGGAACGTACACAGCAGCCATTTTTCTTGATATATCTAAAGCATTCGACAGTCTGCATCATGACTTACCATTTCTGAAAAAAAGGTATAGATACAGCACAATAGAGGAGTAACCAATGATTGGTTCACATCCTATTTGAATAAGAGAAAACAATGTATCAGCATTGGCACTTTTAACAGCACAACAAATATAAAAAACACAGAATCCTGTAAGATTCAGTATTAGGACCTATTTTTATCATTTATTTTACATCTGTCCTATTTTTAACATATGTCAATGATTTGTGTGACTACAGACTTTTTGGAAAAGTGATATCGTTTGCTGATGACACAACACTAAACACACTGAAATAACCGTTGAAGATCTAGAAAATATGACCAACAACAATATGTTGAAATTAAATAAGTGGTTTAGCAATAATTGTCTTAAATTAATACCAATAAAACTAAATATATATACTTAACGTTAACAGATAAGAACAATAATAGATAATGAAATGTAATCATATCCAAGGAGGATAAGGGATAATTTTCTTTACAGAGAATTATTCCAGGGTAAAGATATATGCAATACATCTCTATTACAGAGACTTAGTCTCTTCTTTACAAAGACCGCACTGCGTGGCGAAGAGTCACATCTTTCCAGAGGTGCCCCCGTTTTCACAGAACAGTGCGGATCTAGACTGGAAAGTCCAAAAATATTCCAGAGGAAGACAATGGCAAACCACCACTGCACCTTGTCAAGAACATTCCACGAACATGCCAAAAATGAGAAAGTATGATATGGTGCTGGATGGTAAAACCCCCGGGCCTGAAGGCATCCAACATGCAACTGGGGAAGAACAGAGGGCTTCCACAAGTAGAACTAGTTTTTATGATGTGTCCAGGTCAAACTCAGAAGGAAGCTTGGTCACGGATGTTGCTGGTTGGAAAAGAGAGGTTACCTATTTCACAAGAAACCACAGGATTGGAACTTGGAATGTTAGAAGTATGAAACAAGGTAAACTGGAAATGGAGCACAAGAAGCTGGATATATTGGGAATAAGTGAACTTAGATGGACAGGAATGGGCCATTTTCAGTCAGGGGACTATATGGTGTATTACTCAGGACATGAGACAAGTCATAAAAATGGAGTATCTTTCTTACTCAGGAAAAAGATGGCTAGGTATGTATTGGGTTATAATCCAGTGAATATGACCATCATTCAGGTTTATGTACCTACTACAGAGGCATCAGAAGAAGACATTGAAGAATTTTATGGCAAGTTACAAAAAGTGATAGATGCAGCACCAAAGTGCGATTTATGGCTACTTATCAAAGATTGGAATGCAAAAGTGGGAGAGACTGAGGAACAAGGCATAACAGGTCGTTTTGGTTTAGGTATTCGTAGCACTGCAGGGAAGAGACTAGTTGAGTTTTGTGCAGAGAATTGTTTGTTGCTAACACCTGCTTTAAACAGCACAAAAGAAGATTGTACACATGGACATCACCTGATGGATAATACAGAAATCAAATTGACTATATACTTGGACAAAGAAGATGGAGAAGTGCAATTCTGTCTGTCAAGACTTTTCCAGGTGCAGACTGTGGAGCAGACCACGAGTTAGTAGTGGCTACAATACATGTGAAACTACGGAAACTGAAAACAACACAAATGTCGATCAGATATGATCTTGGAAACATACCAGCCAAATACAATATTAGCATACAGAACAGACTCAACACACTCAATTTGTATGAAAGAGAACCAGATAAACTATGGGAAAACAGAAGCAAAGAAGAATATTCCAATTGTCAGAAGATGCCATCAAAACTGCTCAGGAAAGGAGGAAAATGAAGACCACAGGAAATTTGAAGGAAGCACGGCATTTGAATGCAGAGTTTCAACGACAAGCCAGAAGAGACAAGGAAAAATACTTTAACCAGGAATGCCAACAAATAAAAGACCAAAACAAGAGATCTTTTGGTCTTCTATTTGTTCCAAAATTACTGAGAAATTTGAAGCGGAGGATTATACACAGGAGCCAGTACCACTGGAGAGTGAAGTGAAGTGAGGTGAGCACTGCAACAGCTATCTAGTAAGAAGGCACCAGAAGGAGATGGAATACCTATTGAGCTGCTCAAAGCCCTGGGAGAAGAGGTAGTAAAAGTTTAACAGCTCTGTGTCGGCGAATTTGGATCACAACTAAATGGCCTAGGGAATGGAAAAAATCAGTTTATATACCTTTATTGAAGAAAGACGAGGCAAGAGAGTGCAAAAATGACAGAACTATAGCACTGATTTCTCATGCAAGTAAAGTCTCACTTAAGATCATTCAGAAAAGACTGGAACCATTCATGAAGAGAGAAATGCCAGATGAACAGGCAGGATTTCGAAAAGGCAGAGAAACAAGATATCAAATCACCAATGTGAGATGGATAATAGAAAGAGCACAGGAATATCAAAAGAATGTCTACCTTTGTTTCCTTGACTTTAGCAAGGCTTTTGACTCTGTAGATCATGTGAAACTGTGGAATGTGTTAAGAACAATGGGAGTACCAGAGCATTTCATTATCCTTCTGAGGAATCTTTATTATGAACAAGAAGCTACTGTCTGAACAGATCTTGGAGAAACTGAGTATTTCACAATAGGTAAAGGGGTGCGACAAGGATGTATTTTTATCTTCGTACTTGTTTAACTTGAACAGCGAATACATTTTAAGAATGGCAGGGCTGGAGGAATCTTCAGTTGGAATTAAAATTGGTGGAAGAAATATTAATAATTTCAGGTATGCAGATGACACCACCTAGCTAGCAGAATGTAAAGAAGATTTGGAGGAACTTATTATGAAAGTTAAAGAAGAAAGTGCTAAATATGGTCTTAAACTTAACCTCAAAAAGACAAAAGTTATGGCAACATGTAAACTTAATGATTTTGAAGTAGATGAGGAGAAAATGGAAGCAGTTAACAATTTTGTGCTCCTAGAATCCCGAATTGATCAAGATGGTTATTGTACTGAAGAAGTTAGAAGATTATTATTACTCGGAAAGAAAGCAATGACAAATTTAAGCAAGATCTTTAAAGATAAAGATATTAGCCTTGCAACAAAAATCAGAATCGTGAAAGCAATGGTATTCCCTGTCGTACTGTATGGATGTGAAAGTTGGACTCTGAAAGAGTGAATGAAGGAAGATAGATGCATTTGAATTATGGGTTTGGAGACGCTTACTAAGAATACCATGGACTGCAAAACAAACCAATAAATCAGTGATAGACAGAATAAAGCCAGATTGCTTCCTCGAGGCTATGATCATCAAGCAAAAATTGTCATACTTCGGACATATTATGCGAGCAAATGACAGTCTGGAGAAGATGATGATGCTTGCTGAAGTTGATGGAAGCAGGAGAAGAGGAAGACCAGGAATTAGATGGGCAGATGGGGGAAGCAACTGGAGTGCGCTTGGAGGTTCTGAAAGACATGGTCAGGGATAGATCGGAATGGAGAGTGTATGTTCGTGGAGTCGCCAGGAGTCAGAAACGACACGATGGAACATGAGAAACTCGACATTTGTAATTAACAGAATATATTATGTTAAAAAATTTGTAAATGCAACATTTTTAAGATGCTTATACTATTCTTGGGTAAATTCTTCACTGCAGTATGGTAAATCCTGTTGGGGTGGTTATTACTAAAACAATCTGCTTCCTTTAATATGAATACAAAATAAAATTATTAGAGTTATAGCCATTACTGACTTCACATATTCACCCAATGATCTGTTTGCCATTACAGAAACTATCTTTATTGTTGCATATACATGTAAGAAATAACACTGTAAAATTTTCTGTATATAACATAGGCTATGGTTTACACTGTAGCTGGAATTTGCTTATAGTTCACAAGGCAAACAAATTTGTCATAAGTTCTTTGAACACCTAGCAACAAGCAGCTATAATAAACTGCCAAATGAAATAAAGTCCGCAACCTCAGAACATGCTTTCAGAGACTGATCAAGAGACTATCACATGGGACTAAATAACATTGACTTTTATTTTAAATATATATTATAAGAGATCACTAACTTATATATTGTCTAATTATAACTCCAATAGATTATGATTAAGTATATACCATGTTATGTTAGCCCTCATAGAGTCAGTCATTTGATTTGTAGTGACTGTATTGCCTAAATGTAATTTTTCCAGTAACCAGTAAGGCCTTTGGTTATGCAAACTGTGCAATTCTTTATATTTTCTTTTGCATATGATGGTGCAACATGATGAGATATCATGTCTTTTCCTTAACATAGCAGTCTTTACATTGCTGTTCAAGTGGGTATATTATATTTATAATCTCATATATTTTATCTATGTTCCATTATCACTTGTATTGCTGGGGAAAAAAAAAAGTTCAGTTTGCTTTAGTGAAGTGGACATTTAGTGTTATTTTCCATGTTATATTTTGTTATGACTCCCTATTTTTTTTTTTTTTTGAAATGACATCAGCCACAAAGGACTGTAAAGCTATTATACATTAGTACTTTATGTAAATGAGCAATCAAATAAAAACTTTGCTTAAGGGACCAAATAAACAAGATAGTTCTTCAAGTCAATTCAAACTTGAACTCATGGTGGTCAAAAGAATCCTAAAAAGGAAGAAAGCTCATAAAAAAACTTATTTATCTCTGTAGAATTTTTGCCTAAGCATCATAATCATCGTCAGTACTGGTTCACAGAATGGAAATTCAACAATAACAGACAATTCTAAATAGCACCACCTCAGCAGCTAATGTAAGTTAACTAAATAAGATCAAAAATGCCCTAACTTATAATATATATATATATATATATATATATATAAAGAAAATAAAGTTTACCATGATTAGCAGATATGAAAAGTACTATCTCCTACAGAGAGGATAGACATAGATCATCAGATCTGTTTAAGTTAGGACGAAGTAAAGTTTCACACATTTCTTTATAGACGTTCTATGAGAAAATGACTTTTATGAAGAACTTGTCTTGTTCTAGTTAACTCTATATTTAGCATCGATAGCATGTTCTGCAAGTTTAGACTGTTCAGGCTCATGAGCCTCACTTGCAGAGCATGCCATTGACATTAAACATAGTTTATTGAAACAAGACGAGTTCTTCATAAAAGTCATTCTCTCAGCATTTTATCATGAAACCACACAAGTGGATAGACACTGTCATTTACTGTACTGATACAGGCCATCAATTATTTCTTTTCATAACTATTTACACATGAAATGCCATCAGAGACCACACATTCCTCAGAATTTTATGATGGAAGATGCTTTAGTGAACTTAATGGCATGAAAAAAAAAACAGTTATTTCTCCTGTTTGCATAAATCCAGTTTATGCAAACAGGAATGCTATTCCTGTTTGCATAAAAAAAGGTATTCATATTCAGTGGGTTACACAGCACTGAATATGAATACCATGTTCAAATATATAGAAAGAAATACATAACAATCGTGTCTTAAAAGTGATCCGACATAAGGCTCGATATTACAGTTGTGAAAAAATGAAATGAATTACACATAAACAATCAGTTGTACATACCTGTCGTTGAATTATGTCCAATAAGAAATCAGGATTACGACTGCGGCATAACAAATGTCCTAATTTCAATTTCTGATTTAAAGATTTCAGTAGATCTAATACCGTAGATGGTGGTTTACGAGCTACACCCCTGTTTAAAAATCAATTAAGCTTTTAGAATTTACTACTCCTGTTAATGCTCTCTCTCTCTCTCTCTCTCTCTCTCTCTCTCTCTCTCTCTCATGCAATCTTAAAATTCCACAAATTACACTTGTTCATGATTCATGTTATGTATAACACTTTTGAAAAGCAAGTGAACAGAGAAATCAAGAACAAAAACAATAATATATGAGAAAGGCAATTAAAAAGATTTCTATAAGTAATCAAAGTTATTTAATTTATAACTCAAAAAAACATTGCTCTCAGTTTCTTGAGAATATGTTAATATGGTGATGTGTGTCATCTTGTACATGCAAATATTTCTGCCAACCCTCAGTATTTTCACAGGTCAATAAAGGTCGAAAAGGTGGACCAAGCTCAAGGTGGATGAGAGCTTGGTCCACCTTTACCACAAGTTGCCTCAGTCCTGAAGATAATTCAGGTGCAAACTTTGTTTGCTTACACTTGGATAAAGGATCAAACTAAATTTATTATAGTCTAACCAACTAGGAAAAAACTTCCAACATCTTTCTCTCTAATCCAGAGTAATTTAATAATAAGGTGAGACACCTTTTGGCAACTCATATAGGTAAATATGACTTCTCCATTACTTCCACCTTAGTATCACCACTTCTGAGCAGGGCCAGTCATCTCGGGGGTGCGATGGGTGCAATGCACCCAGGCCCCACGATCAAGTGGGCACAGTCGATACGCACTTGTGGAAACACATTTTTTATTTTTTTAAATTTTTTTCTTCTTCTAATTTTGCTTATAACTAAAGGGATTTCATCGACAGGATTTTAGGGCCCCCAGTAATAATAATATCTCTGTGTTTCTCTATTATATTAGGGTTTTTGCTTAACCCTTTTGATGCATTAATGCAGTGTATAAAAATTAACAAACATGACTTCGTTTTTCCCCTAAAATGTTTGATTCATCATTAGTTTTTTTCTAATCTGCACATTTATATCATTTGGCTCGTTATCGAAACCGTTGAAAAAATATTTATTATATTCTTTATATACGGTTAATCTAGAGCACGAGTGGACAACCCTTAACATGCCTGCCAAACGTGGCACGCCAATGACTTTTTTCCGGCAAGCAACCCAGGGCTCATCTTAAAAAATAATTAAATAAAAAAATACATTTCAAACATCTTCACTGACATATTTTAGCTTAATATAATACAATTTTATTAAGTATAGCGATACCAAATAAAAATGCAATAATTAATTAAACTCTACCAACTGTTTCATAATAATAAGTAATAAGAAAATTAGAAACAAACATCCTATTTCCAAGCCAACGATATATCTCCGCGATATACTGATGTACAAGTTTTGTCCAGTTCAGTTGTTGCATTATTCGTCAGGCATCCAGACGTGGCATGACTCCTTTACCATCATTTGATATATCTTTTCATGTTTCGTAAAGAACATATCAGTTTTCTAAAGTGTATTTGGATTTGGATTTTATTAAATCGTAAGTCATTAAAATATGGATTGGAAATATTTATTGTCAATTAATATGTTTAACTTATTAGATATAAAAGCAAATTTCCTTTACATTGATTTTCGAAAACTAAAGTTTTCAGTTTTTTTCGTAAAATCCCCGCATATATTGCAATTGCTATTTCCTGCCTAGAGAGCAGTTTCCTTGTGTGCATCCTACCCAAATAGCACCATCTGCTTTTCCATTATTTCAAGCAAAAATTAGCAGTAATTTACAAGACTTGAGATATTTAATGAACAATCCTTCACGAATGACTAATAAACAGACAGCCATGGTACTAGGCCAGTAAAGATATGTGCATATGATTGGTGCGATATTAACAAAAGATCGCGCGAGTCAAAGATAAAAGTCAGCAGACAATTTTGAATTCAAATGCTAATTCTCTTCAACCAAATTCAATATCTGAAAGTGCCATAACAATATTCACTATATATTTCCTAGCTTTAACACGTTTACGAATTTTAACACTTTCTGTTGATTTTTATTGTTACTCTGCATTTGAGCTGGGGGGACAGACTCCCACACATCTAGTTTTTAGTGTTTGCCAGTGCAGCTAAATAGCATAGTTTTTGGGGGAAAGGGACATGCGATTCATTAGTTAGTGCCATTTTTATCCCAGCTGTCTCTAATTGCACTATTTGTTGAGAAATATATTACACAGACTGCAAATGTTTGTACCTTATTCAGTGATACAATAAAAGGACCTCTTTTACTTGTGTCTGCAGATGTATTGGCTAGTATGGAGGGCGCGTAGTTTGCAACGGGATCTATTGCCATGAGGTAAACATGATTAAACTTTTTTTTCTGTGCAAGGTTACGTGAAGCTTTTCAATTTCTTTGTTTTTGCAAAGTAAAATCAGGGGCAAGTTATACAGGACCAGTTATATTCCAATAAATACGGTAAGTTATTTTTAAAGCTATGTGAAATGTATTATCAATATTCAGGATTATGAAGTGCTGTCTGCACGTGATTAGATCTCAACTACGTTAATTTCAACTCAGTTAATAGTGATAGATAAGGGTGAAACTGATGTACTGAAGTAAACAAACGAAAAAATAAACCTTAAGTGTTTCTAAAATTTTGTAATATTGTAAACAGTATGTACATATTTAACTTTTTTGTTAATTAATGGGATAAAAATATTTAATATTATTTACTTATTCGACAGGCAAAGCCTAACCCATAATGTCCATGCCAAGTAAGTCCCTCTGGGTGTCAAAAAAGGAAATCAGCAGAAAAGAAAAAAGAAGAAAAGCAAGTCACAAGTAGAATTGTTTTCATGGCTACAAAATAAATCTGACAACGAAATTGCTACGACTTCAGCAGTTGCAATTCAAACTTCAACTGAAGAAAACTCCAAACAAACCACACAACTTTTCAACGAAAATGTAGAAACTGTGGGATTCGTCGAAAAAGACGCGTCTGATTATACAAACATTTTGGATACAGCAAATAACGATGAAAACAATAATAACGATGGTGATCAAGTGAATATAAATGATCCAGGTTTGTGGCCAAATATTATAACTGATAAATTTAGATTATTTTGTGTTAAAACCAGACCTAAACAACATCATCAAGACGCATTCGTTAAGAATGTTGAAGGTAGATCATTTTCTACATTGTACTATTTAAAAAAAATGCCAAATCGTGAAACTCAACTTCGCAGCTAGTTAGTTTACTCAAAAGCTCAAGACTCAGTATTTTTCTTTTGTTGCGTATTATTTTCCAAAAGAAGAGGAAAAGATTAATCAACACGATTTATATATGGTTTTAATAAATGGAGAAAACTGTCATCTGTAATTCGAGATCATGAGCTTTCTGTTGGTCACTTTAATTCTTTTATTGCTTGGCAAGAATTACTAAAAAGGCTTAATTTATGTTCAACTGTTGACAGAACAAATCAAATTAATATAAATAAAGAAACAGAACATCTAAAATTACTATTCCAAAGAATTGTAGACGTAATTCTATTTTTAGCAAGTAATAATCTGTTATTTCGAGGATCCCATGAAACAATAGGAATGCCGAATAATGGAAATTTTTTAAGTTTAATAGAATTATTAAGTAAATATGATCCTTTGCTAATGGATCATGTAAACAGAATTACAAATACGAAAAAAATAATTGTGCATCATTTGGCGCATAGATTTCAAGAGGAAATTATTGCTGCATTAGGTAATGAAGTCCTGAATAAAATTAAAGATGATATAAATATAAAAGCAGCCATATATTACAGTATCCAAATGGATTGTACTCCTGATATTTCTCACAAGGAACAAACTTCAATAATTATTAGATATGTAAATTTTGTAGACAAAAAATTAATTATAAATGAGTCATTTATAGGATTTATTGAAGTAACTGATGTGACTGGTGAAGGACTAGCAAATTCGCTTTTAAAAAGAATAGGTGAGCTTGATTTAGATATTATGAATTGTAGAGGGCAAGCATATGATAATGATAGCAATATGAAGGGAATATATAACGGCGTACAATCTAGAATAATTAGTTTAAACCCTCATGCAATTTATGTACCTTGCTTATCAAATTCTTTTAATTTGATAATTTGTGATGCTGCTTCCAGTAGTATATATCGTAAACATTTTTTTCGGAATATTGCAACGTTTATACTGCGTAGTTTCTGCATCTACAAAAAGGTGGGAAATTATACAAAAGCATCATTTAAATATTAACCTTAAACCATTATATGATACTCGATGGGAAGCAAAATAGATGCAGTCAAAGCAGTGTATAAACAGTTTGAACAAACTTATAATGCCTTAGAAGAATTTATTGGTGCAATTAACGATAACACAGCAGTATCCGAAGCTAAAAGTCTACTAGATTCATTACAAGAAATGCCATTTATTTTAAAAATATCGGTGTGGTTTACAATATTGTCAAAAATTACTAGTATCAACAAATTATTTCAAGAAAAACAATTGTTCTTGACTCTGCTTTTAATTTAGTGAATAAAATTAAAAATGAAATCCAAAATTTAAGATCAAAATTTAACACATTTTTAGACGATGCAAAAATGATAGCACGAAACTTGAATATTTCCGAAGACTTCCCTGAAAAAAGAATTCAAAAAAGAAAAAGATTATTTTCCGAACTAGCAGAAGATGAAGTTTTATTAAATCCGGTAGAGGAATTTAGATGTCACTTTTTCAATGTTGTGATTGATACTGTTATTGTACAAATAGATGAGAGATTTAAAAATATACCCAATGTTATTTCTTATTTTAAATTAATCACTGATATAAAAACATTAGAAAAAAATGAACTAGAAAACCGCTCAAGGGATTTTGTAAAATATTATAGTAAAGATGTAAATGAAGATTTAATCCAGGAAATTGATTTGTTACGAGAATTGATCTTGGACCAAAAAAAAATGTAAATAACGCGCAAGACATATTGCAATATATATTAAATAATAGTTATAATGAACTATTTCCAAATGTGCTAACTGTATTGAAAATTTTCTTTACGTTACCAGTTACTATAGCAAGTGCAGAGCATTCTTTTAGCAAATTAAAATTGATAAAAAATTATCTTCGGTCAAGTATGTGCAAAGAACGTTTAAATGCACTTGCTATATTAAGCATCGAAAAGGAAATTGCCAAAAATTTTAATTTTTCAGAAATGATTAATGACATAGCAAATAAAAATCGCATATTTAAATAAATACGTATTAAGCAATACACGTGTTAGTAAAACTAGGCCCCTAAATAGTAAACCTATTTATTTTTTTATGTGCTTAAATTAATTTTTTTATTACTTTAAACATTAATTAATTGCAAGTAGTTTTTGTGCGCTAGTTGGTGAGCCAGGTTACTTTTGTTTGTGTTAAATATTTATTTATTCTAATTATTTAATACTTTTGTTTTGTGTTCAGTAAACGTTATGTTAACCTGTTATATTTCGAATGTGTTTTCCTGAGCCAAAATCATTTGCAGGTAAGAGGTTTTACAATACGTTTATTTTGAATCCTTTCATTTTTATCTTTAAAAAATATTTTAGGGCCCCACAAGGTTTCTTGCACTCGGGCCCCTTTATAGAGAAGGCCAGCCCTGCCTCTGAGTCTGGCTCCCACTGACGAGACCTCAATAAATTTAGGTCAAAACCAGTCTGGGTAATGGCCCTTCCCTTAATGCCTAGCATTATACATGTCCACAAGGAGATGTGCTTTGCATTATTGGAGATACTAAGACAAGTGATGAGAGCTTGGTCCACCTTTACCACAAGTTGCCTCAGTCCTGAAGATACTTCAGGCACAAACTTAGTTTGCTTACACTTGGATAAAGGATTAAACTAAATTTATTATAGTCTAACCAGGTGGGAAAAAACTTCCAACACAAGGAAGTGGCTCTGCATTAGATAATACAGAACACACTGATGTGAAATTGATTGTTCTCTACATAAGAGTAGTCTAACTCACTGCTCCATATACAGGTAGTTGTGAAAATATTTAATGTGCAAACTTTTGTTCACTTATGCTTGGGTAAAATGAGGACGAAAACAATACACTTTCTTGTCACATATAATATATGACAAACATATAACAAATATGATAAAAGCTTTATGTAAATTACAACATCAGATTCACTGCTGTGTGTGGCATTCCACATTGCTGTTAGGTAGAATGTTTGTTTATATGAAGTGATGTGAAATCAAACTCTGTAATATCCAGAGATAAGATGAATACTATTATGCATAAAATTTTCATTCCATTTAACTGTCTTGCAGTTTATTTTACATTGCTAAAATGTGATTTCAAAATCTCAGTCCACTTCATGCAGAGATAGCCCCCAAAGTATGAGGGTTGTGTGAAAAGTTTGGTAATTTCCAATAGATGACAACACAATTTGATCATTCATAGCAGTATTGGCATGTATCATCTTTTTCATGATCCCTGGCAAAATTTCAGCCACGTGTGACATGTAATTCTCGTTTGACAACATTAAAAATGATTGTGTTCACATTTTTCATAAAAATGGAGAAAAACGAGTTTCATGCAGTGATAAAACACTTTTGTTTGAAGAAGTGAACGGGTGTGTAGATCAAAGCAGAGTTAGATGCAGTTCATGGAGACTCTGCACTAGCATTAAAGACTATTTTTTTTTGGATAAATGAGTTTAAACATGGTCATAAGCCCAATGAAAACGAAGCATGCTCTGGACGCTCACCCTCAGTTGGGCGCCGGAAGCATGCCTGACTTCCAAGTCATGAAGTCAACTTCACGACTTTTTAGTGAAGAAAATGATTGACAAAATCCATGGTATTGTTATGGAAGACCGCCGAGTGAAAGTGCATGAGATTGCTGAGATTGCAGACATCTCAAATGAACAGGTGTATAATATCCTGCATGATGGGTGCCGCAATTGTTGATCGTCTATCAAAAACGCATACAAAAAGACATCTCAATGCAGTGTTTGGGGATGTTTAAGCACAATTCGTAGGATTTTTTGCGCCGATTCGTGACTGTAGATGAAACGTGGATCCACCACTACACATCTGAGTCCAAGCAGCAGTCAAAGCAGTGGACAATGCCTAGTGAAAGAGCACCGAAAAAAGCAAAGGCCGTTTTGTCAGCTGAGAAGGTGATGACCACTGTTTTTGGGATTCCCAAGGAATTGTTGTGATAGACTTTTTGGAAAAGGGTAAGAGAATAACAGGTGTCTATTATGCGTCATTGGTGGACCGTTAAAAACAAGAATTGAAGAAAAAATGACCAAAACTGGCGTTTTGGTTGTTTTTTCTTCAGTTCTCTTTCATCAAGACAATGCACCGTCCCACACATCAGCCATCGCAATGGCAAAATATTTTTTTTTTTTGCATGAATTGAGGTTCAAATTGGTTCCACATCCACTGTATTCTCCGGACTTGGCTCCATGTGACTTCTTGTTCCCAAACTTAAAAATTTTCTTCGAACGAGGATGTCATCAAGGCTGTCAATGACTATTTTGCACAATTTGAAAAATCCTACTTTTTAGATGGGATGAAAAAAAATTTGAAACTCACTGCACCAAATGTGTAGACCTCAATAAAGGATGACATAAAGGTGTTGAGAAATAAAGGCGATATTTTCCAAAAAAAAATGGTTTACTTTATTTTTTTAAACCAAACTTTTCAAATAAACCCTCGTATGGAATATGACATTAGCAAAAATGTTATTTTGCACACATCTGAATGTTTGTACAAGGATACAGAAATTCTGGTTCTGAAGGACTGTTCTTATTTCATTAAGAAGTTTTAATGACTTTAATATCAAAACTTAACATCTTTGAAAGCCTTTAATGAATGATATTATTCCTAAACAGCAAAGTAATCAATCAATAACAACGATGGGTTCAACGCCCATAGGTGTCTGATGCCCTCTATTCTATTTTCTCCCCCTATTTTTTTATTATATATTCTATTTTGTGCAAGATGACTTGGTTTGTGTACAGAATTTCTAACCATTTGGCAATGACATCACCCCATTCTCTAATTTAGTCTTCCTCTTTTGTTCTTTCCTTCAATCATCCCAAACAGCAGCGTTTTTAATTTCCTCTCATCATTCATTCTATTTACATGGCCAAATAGAAGTAGTTTCCTTTTGATTGTTTTCTGGATCAGGTTATCTGTTGGTTATATTCATCTATAGATTTCCTCATTGTTCACTTCCTGGATCCAGCTTAATCTCAAGATCTTTCTACAGCACTTCCTCTTCAATGCTAATATCCTCCTTTCAGATTCTCTCAGGAGTACGCAGGCCTCACATCCATAGAGCAAGCTGCTGAAGATACAAGTTTCCACAATAAGCAGCTTAGTGTGTATCTTTACAGCTCAGATCTTCCATAATTTGATCATGGCTTTTAAGAGATAGTAGTTGCTCTGGCTATTCCAATTTTTACCTCTATTTTTGGGTCCAAGTCATGTGACATGTGTTCTCAACATTAGCATCCAAGATGTGTGAAGCATTCCACATTTTCCAGTTGAAATCCTTTTATGGTAACTCTTTGTTCAGTAACTCTTGTTGTCCGAATATCATTGTTTTAATTTTTTTCAAAATTGACATTTAGCCCATATCTTTTTTTCCTTCGGAGTATAGTGTTTGCAGTGCCATTCCAGCCTTGCTGCATCTTCTTCAATCAGGACGATGTCATCTGCAAAGCAGAGATAGCTTATTCTCATGCCATTTATTGAAATGCCTTCACCTTCTTCTTTAATCTTATCTAGTGTTCTTCCCAGATATGGGATGAAGATGATTGATGATATTGGGTCCGCTTGTCTTGTGCCTTGACTAGTGGCAAAACAATCTCCAGTCACACCTGCTATCCTGGCTGTTGCTTGTGCTTGACTGTTCATATCTTTCAATAGGCAGATCAATTTATTGTCCACACCATAGGATTCCAAGACTGCTCATGTTATATTTTGATCAATATTATCAAAGGCTTTTTTTGGAAGTACAAACAGCAGATTATCTTTTTGTTCTTTCTTCGAGCTTTCTCTGCTATTAGTCTTAGCAAGTATTTGTTGTACTCTAGTTCGATCTTTTCGAAATCGGGCTTGCTCAGCAGGAAGATGTGCCTCCACATGATCCTTCAGGCATTCTGTAAATATTTTCATCAGCACTTTGCCACGATGACTCATTATTGCAATCAGTTCTGTAAATGGTATATTCTAAAGCACTGCCTTTCTTATGAGAACAACCAAGACTGCGTTTTTTTTCCACTCTTCGGGAGCATACTCTGCTCTCCATATTTCATTACATAGCTTATGCATTTCTTTTACAACCAATTCTCTCCCATATTTTAGCATCTAATCTATTATGCTGTCATTTCCAGGACTCTTGTTCTTAAGATGTTTTATAGCCTTACTCACCTCCTCTTCGAACATGTCATTTTTAAAAATCTCTGCTGGTTGAGAGATTGCTTTTAGTTCTTTGATTACTTCTGTTGCAGTATTATTTAGTTGATTTTTATATAGTTCGCTGCAATATCTTGTCCATCAATACTTTATCATCTTCATCTGCTACCGATCTTATTTGCCACTTCCTATTGACATTTCTTATGTTTATAGACCTCTCTAGTTTTGTGTTCTCCATAGTACTGTTCAATGTCTTTGCATTGGTCCTGAAGTCATTTGGTTTTATCAGATCTTGCTGCTTTGCGTACTTTGTTGCATTTTTGATGGCATGGCTCATCTGCTGCCTCTGAATTATCTCTTAAGTTTCAGTTCTCTTTTCTCTTGTAACAATTTCAGGGTTTTCTGAGTTATCCTTTTCTTGATGATCTTCTCTCTTTCAGGAATTACTTCCTCTACTGCTTTTTTTTTTTAGTACTGTAGTCAGTCGTTCTGCTCTTGTATTTATATTTTGTTTTTCACTTGTGGTCTTAAGCTTAGTTTTCAGTATGTCCTAATATGCTGTTCTTAACCCATGTTCATTTAGTCTTGAGATGTCGCTAGCTTTTTGAAACTTTCCTTTGTACTTTTGTTTCAGTTTTGGTCTTATATTCACAATCACTAAGCTGTGGTCCAAATCAATATCAGCTCCTTGGAATGATCAGCACTGTTGAACAGATGTTCTCCATTTCTGATCTATTTATATCAGGTCAATCATATTCCTATGCTTGCCATTAAAGGAGCGCCATGTCCATTTACGACAATCTTTTTTGGAATTTGGTATTGCAAATCATCAGGTCACTATCAGTGGCAAATTCCAGAAGCATCTCTCCATGTTAATTTCTTTCTCCACATCCAAATTTTCCCATAATTTTTTCCCATCCTATGTTATTTCTGCTAATGTTATCTTTGCATTCCAGTCTATTTCAATGATGAATATATCCTGCTTCAGCACCTCATCAATTTCTAGTTGTAGATCTCTGTAAAATCTCTCAATGTCTTCATCTGCACTCTCCACAGTGGGTGCATATACTTGAATGACTGTGATATTAAATGGCTGGACACTGAATCTTGCAACCATTATCCTTTCACTAACTGGTTTGTATCCTATCACTGCCTGACAGGTCCTGCTACTTAGCAGGAAAACTACACCTGCTTTATGCTTACTTTCATTTCCTGACCAGAGAACTCTTCCACCATTTGTTTCTCCTGACAGTATCCTTCTCATTTCTGAAATATCCAAGATATTGCATCTGTATTTCCTTATTTCTTCTTGAAGAAACTAAAATTTTCCAGTTGCCCATAGTGCAGGGACATTCCATATACCTATTGATATTCCATCCCATATAGGCTTGAGTTTGATTTCTTTGTATTTGTTTTCAGTAGCTGATTTTTTGATCCAACCCTGATTGTTCAATTGAGGAGACGAGGACCTTGTTTGACAGAATGACGTCCAAGCTGACATGAGTCTTTTCTTCTGTTCTTTGGCATCAGATTTCAATTCTATTTTCTCTTTACTGTCAGCACATTGACACTCATCTGACAAACCCTCAGACTTCCTTAAAGAGCTAGGTAGAGATGTAATAAGGAGAATATAGGTTATTGTTAGGCTTACGGCAGCCTAAGCTCGCCTTGATGCAGTACCACCACTGGACTTCTGTGGCATTTTATAGTTACTGAAGTTGTCCACTAACCCACGATGTCCTGTTTGTATTGCCACTTCTTTCCTGGGACTGCTTATTGGCTATTCGGGAAATGTCCAGCAGAGATGGTGGCCGTTTCCTGATCGACAACTGGGACCCATCCGGTGGCATGCAGATTTGCCTCTGGGGAGGGGGGGGAATACCCCAGACCGCAGCAAAGTAACCACTCTAATAATAAAGTTATATATAAACACAGTTGATTAGTTTAATTAAGACCGATTAAATTACAGATTGTGAACCATCAGTGTATTACGATAAGAAGTTTCTGTTGAAAATTTTCTACTCCAGTTCTGTCTCTGTTTGTTTCATTTAAATCTTTCAAAGTAATTATTCCAAACATCAAGGATATCTGTATCTTCAGTTTTAATGTTACCTTTATCATCTTTGATTCCTCTTACAGTACTCTTTACTATTCTTTTCAATGTGATATTCATGTTTATCTCACTTAAAATTAAGTGATGGTGACCTTCAATTTCAAATCCTCTGTACATTCATGTATCCTGAACCATTATGAAGATATCACTATCAACAACACAGGATGAGGCTTTTCTTATTTCTCATGTCTTCGCTCCGTGAACTTGCAAACATCTTTATGTTGGTGCATGGTGTTAGTAATGACTAGCCTATATGCTTAGCAGAAATCCATCAGATACCATTATTATTAGCCTTGCCCTTTTCTCCAAATTCATCCTCTGCTGATTAGATCTCCAACAAGAACCACTTTTTCCATTTTCTTTCATGTTTGGTATTGAATGCTATCACTACTCCTTCCTTTACTTGATCATTATAACAACCTGTACTTATTATTTAGTATGATCTCACCTGTTTTTGTCTTCTTTGTTTTAGTGATGCAATTATGTCCATGTGGTACTTTTCCAGTTCTTCTGCATGCTCAGTCTCCTTTCCATTAATACTCTCCTTATACTGATGGTTGTTCTCTTCAGTTCTTCTAATGTCGGGTTCGTTGTTCTTTCTGTAGATGCTAAGATTCAGTTTGTTCGAACTACTGACTTTTCACTGCTCACTCTGATTTCCTGACAAAAACAGAGGGGGACCTTGTTTGACCAGGTAATGGTGCAGTCTGCATGAAATCTTATCATGAGATAATCCAATCAATCATTCAGAAATTGTGGATTTTCTTTGAAAAGTGCACCTCAATCTGAAATGTGGAAAGACGATATACCGGGTGATTATAAAATAACATCAAGTGTTCAGAGCCCTCTAGCAAGTAATGTACTGGACGAAACACGCCAATATTCGGTAGACTTTTTAGTGTCAACTTTTTAGTGCTTTGTTAGTCAAACTCTATTATCAGCGGAACAATAATGCCAGTGCTTGTCTTCGTGATTTCGGCGTATGAAAAATTTACGAAAAGGACCGATTAGCATAACAAACTAACAAAAACTGATTCGGCGATTTGAAACTACTGGAACTCTAGCAGTGCAGGTAGGCAGGGGATGCAAACTGATCAATCACCAACAAGTTGAACAAGTTGCAACTGCTATTGTGGAACAGGAGATGATGAATGTGCAGGGTACCAGCAGTGCACGAGCAATATCCCGGCAAACAGATATTGCATACACAACGGTGTGGAAAATCATACATCAGATGTTGAAGTTTTACCCCTATAAAATCAGTCATGTTCAAGAATTGCGCCCTGGTGATGCGACCACACGAATCGACTTATCTTTGAGATTCTTAGCGCGCATGGAAGTGGATGATGCATGGCCGTGGCAGATTTTATGGAGTGAGGAAGCGCACTTTTATTTGAACGGCGATATTAACACACGCAACTGTTGAATTTGGGCTGCAACTAATCCGCATGTGTATCTGCAGATGCCTACCCACTCACCCAAAGTCACAGTTGGTGTGGATTTAAGGGCATCTTTTATCATCGGTCCATACTTTTACGAGGAAAATCGCCAAAATGGAGCAGTGACCTGTACCGTCAATGCTAACAGGTATGCCAATATGCTACAGAACTTTGTGGTTCCATAACTGCAGCAAAGAGGATGTCTCGATTCGACTATCTTCATGCAGAATGGTGCACCACCCCACATTGGACTTCAGGTACAGCGTGTTTTGCGACAACATTTCTCTGACAGAAGAATCATTAGTCGTGCATTTCCCACACCATGGCCACCAAGATCGCCTGATCTCAAGTCTTGTGACTTTTGGCTGTGGGGATTACTTAAAAGCATTATGTATCAAGGACATGTACCCGATATTCCAACTTTGAAAGATCGAATAACGTTACATGTGAGACAAATCAATTCTGTTATGTTGCGAGCCACTGTGTAAAATGTCGTGCATCATATGCAGTTCCTGGAACATCAGAATGGTGGTCATATTCAACCTCATGTGTAATTAACAATAAACGTCATGAAATTGATGTGTGCTGTCTCTCATTTGCCATTTAGTGCTTCATTAGTCACACCTACTAAAATTAATTTGGCAGTGCTAAAATTTCCCCTGTTGGCGACTTTTGGTACTTTTTTTTCGTTAAATTGAATCCCCATGTTCCACTGTGTACATCTACCGAATATTGGTGTGTTTCGTCCAATACATTACTCGCTAGAGGGCTCTGAACACTTTATAATCACCCAGTATATATAACCATAAATGCATAAATATGAAGGTGAGTTTTACATTGGCTACACTGCATAATCCAGAAATCCAAATTCCAGCTGACTGCAGTTAGGTCACACAGTACCCATTTATAAAAAAAAGGGGAAATAAAACAAATTACAGTGAAATTTCTCTAGTGAGTGTTTGAGTTAAGATTTATATAAGAAGACTTTAGAAGAGGCTACAAATAATTATGTAAACAGAAACTTGGGAAGAATATAACCTACTTTCAGGCTGAAAAGAAGGTTCAGAACCAATTTTTAGTTTAATCAAATTTTAATTTAATTTAAAATTTAAATTTCACTAGCAAACTTAATTTGCCATCTTCACTAAAATGTGTATCTAAAATAGCTTATATATTTCACAGGTTACTGATAATGTAGTTATTTTTCCATATTCCTCTCTGTTTTCAAAGTTTGACTTTTTTATTGCTGATTTTCTTACTAGATTTCTCACAGCTTGGTTATTCAATCTAGTTGAGTCCTGAAGATGTGTACTGGATTTATTTAGGAGTATAATATCATCTGAATAGCTAAATATCTGAGATGAATATCTTCAAGTTTGATATCAGGTTTAATGTGACTTTCCTTCAAACATGCTACATTTACATGAAATAACAGAAATATAGTACACACCCTTTATTTCTACACACAATTTTACATCAAACCATCTTCCTTTACTTCCTTCAGTTGTAATTTCTTAACTTAAACATATGTTATATTTCGCTTTGTATAATGTTCCATTTACATCATGTAATTATATTATTTTGAAGAGCTTTTCTGTTGGCATTTTATCACATATCTTTCAGATCTATAAAATTTAGAGTTCAATTTTCTTCAAGTAAAAATCGGATTCTGAACCTTTCTTCAGCCTGAAAACAGCTTATATCCTTTGCAAGTTTCTGTTCACGAAATTATTTATAGCCTCTTCTCAAGTATTCCTGTATAATCGTAACAATGGGCCTGGCTCGCTGAGTGCTTAGCATATCTGCTTTTTAACCAACAGGCTGTGAGTGGAATCCCGCCACGGGCATGGATGTTTGTGAATGTCTTCAGATTGGAGATGGCTTTCAATGCCCAGTGTGAGACCACTGCCCTGTTTACTGGATGTCTGAAGTGGCTTGAAAAAGTTCTGTCTCTAGAGCAGAGTTTCTGGACTTGGCAAAAAACAGATTTTAAAAAAATATAAAAAATCAATGAAAAAAAAAAAATCCTTAACTAACCCAGAGTGTGCATGTGTTAAACCTTTATAGAAACCTTTTGTTTCTATGTGGTTATCCTTTTCAGAATGTTAAATATATAAAAAAATACATTTAACATTCTGCAATGTATCAGTAGTCTCAAAATATCTTGTTGCAAAAAATAAGTTTTACTGAAGCATAAAAACATATACTAAAGTTTTCCCAGAAATAATATCTATATATACTAAAGTGAAAAATAAAAATCAAGCAGAATTTATAAACTTCCATAATTAAGCACTTCAGATTAATAAACTTTATAATTTGTTTATAGAATATTGGTATGCAAAATTTAAAATGGAAATTTATTGAAAAAAATAATCAAAAAATAAAAATCATGCTTACAGAGGGTTCATTGTAATTAGTTTTGAAAGCAATAAACTATTAGCTTCTGTAATAGTAACTTTGGTAGAAGCAGCAGCCAGGTGACTCTCAAATTCTAAAATCTGATCTTTTTCTAACTGAGACATCTGAAATAATAATAATAATAATAATAATAATAATAAAATACTTAGTAAGACATACCTTATGAGGGAGGGTCATTTTAGTTACTTATACTTACAAATACCTATCTACCTTTTGAACATATATTCCTTGAACACATTCACTGAAGAGAGACTCACAACATTAGCAGTACTCCATTTCACACACTTAATATGAAAAGAATTTAGACATCACATGCTTCCCAGCCCCACTTTTGGCTGGGAAGTTCTGCTTGCACTATCCATAAGATGCATTATCTCGCTAGGCTTTGAAGAGCACATTCCCTTAACTAGTCATCATATGTGTAAATCCACAGGCCTATTATCATCTTAGTCAAATGCCTCCTGATCTCTTCAACAGTTTACCCTTCTCCTCAGAACCCAGGTGACCATAGTGCAAAGTAGTCCAGGTGTGGTTTAATCAAAGCCTTGTAAATTGGTAGAACAACTTCGTTTTTCTTTAAAGTTAATGATATCTTTTATTATTATTATTATTGTTCAGTGAAACTCCAAGGAGACGACAGACTCATCGAGGGAGGCCCTAATATCATGTCAAGAACAACTATTCAACATTCACACAGTATCTATCATACCTTGCCTTGAACTCATTCACAGTCGTAGCACCCACAACAGACTCTGGAAGCTTATTCCACTCATTCACCACTCTCCAAGTAAAAAACCTAGCTCTAACACCCTTGTCAACCACGCTCTTGCCCAGCTTCCATGCATGGCCCCTAGTCCTCCCACCACCAGTCATATTTTCAAAAATATCTTCTGGATCAATCTTATAAAAACCCTTCAGTAATTTGAATGTCTCAATCATATCACCCCTCCTTCGCCTATCGTCCAATTTCTGCAACCCACAAATCTTCAACCTATTCTCATAAGGTTCATTCCACAGACCTGCTATCATCTTGGTCACTTGTCTCTGGACCCTCTCCACTTCCTCCCCATCACGAAGAAACCCTGGTGCCCATAACTGGGCACAGAAGTCCAGATGGGGTCAAGGCTCGATACAGAGGAACAACAACTTGTTTGTCTCTGCATGTTAAACTATTTTTCAGAAGCCAAGTGATTTGGTGAGCTGTTTTAGTCACTTTTGCAATGTGCCCCCTAAACTTCAACTCCCTATCCACCAACACTCCCAAATCCCTGGCCTCATCAATCTCCTGGAGTACGGTTCCACCAATGCGATATACTGCTGCTGTTCTTTTCACACCAAAGTGCATAACCTTACACTTTGCCACATTAAACTGACATCCATTTTTCCTAGCCCAGTCCTCCAAACTATCCAAATCATCCTGTAAAATTTTGACATCCTGTGCACTCACAATTGCTCTACCCAACTTAGCATCATCAGCAAACAAGTGAACACTTCCTCTCAAATCCTTTCCAATATCATTGATGAACAAATTGAAAAGCAGTGGTCCAAGAACAGAGCCCTGCGGCACTCCACTAGTCACAAGACGTCTTTTAGACTCCACTCCTGAATAAACCACTCTCTGGTATCTCTCCTTCAACCACCCTCCTATCCATCTCACCAACCCTATATCTATCCCTATCTGCTCCAGTTTACTGATTAGGGTTCCATGTGGCATCCCATCAAAGGCCTTGGCAAGGTCCAGTAGTATCACTGTAAACCCACTACCCCTATCCAGTTCAGCCGTAACTGTGTTATAAAACGTGAGCAAGTTACTGAGGCATGATCTACCCTTCACAAAACCATGTTGTCCCCCATACAATATCCCATTTTCATCTATACAATCCTGTATTCTTTTCTTGACTAATTTCTCTAAGACATTGACAATGATTCCTGATATGCTAATCGGTCGGTAATTTACAACAGCAGTCTTGGAACCACCTTTATGCAGCGGAACTATTTTCCCCTCTTTCCACCCGCTCGGGACTAACCCAGACCCGAGACTCAAATTAAATAAAATGGTCAAGGGTAGTGACAATTCTTTAGCTGCTTCTCGTACAACACGAGCTGGTATACCATCCAATCCCACAGATGTATTGACATTGAGGTTATGCAATAGACTACTCACCTCCACTTCATTCACCACAATTCCCGTATAATCTACTGGTTTATTCGTTTCTGCAATGTCACCACCTGGATAATATATTCTTGCAAAGTGCTCACTCAGTAACTCAGCTATCTCAAATGATTCAGTTACTTCCCTACCATCGGCATTCTTTAAAATCATTCTGCCATGTACATTTTTCCTTTTACTTGCTACATATCTAAAAAACTGTTTAGGATTCTCTTTAGCCTGCATGTCCAATGTTCTTTCGTAATCCTTTTTTGCTTTTCTTACCACACTCGTCACCCTTCTGGCCTGCACTTTATACCGTTCATGTGCCTGCCGGTCACCTTTCTCCTTAAATTCCCTCCATAGTTGTTTCTTTTTTTGCAGCTCAAGCTTAATGGTGTTATTCATCCATTTAACCCCTACTTGATTTATTATTCGGACTCTAGGTATACAGTCAGCCATTGCTTCATGCAAGCACTTCCTAACTACCCCCCATGCACTATCAACTTCTAGTCCTTGCAGTTGTACATGCCATGGCACTGAGCCAATCAAACTCCTAAGCTTGTCATACTTTCCAGCCCGATAATTCTACATGTACCCTGTCTTAATTGAAAATTCTACACCTTTAGCCACCTCACAAGTCAAGACCCTATGATCACTCTCACCGATTGGTGGCAATGTGGTCATATTTGTTACAGCCAAATCCTGAGATGTAATTACTAGGTCAAGCACTCTCTGACTCCTAGTATTTTCCATTACATGCTGTCGCAGATAGTTATCCCTTAATAACCGCATAAAATCCAATTCCTTCCTCCCATGTGTCCTCTCCTCACTCCAATCAATGCGACCATAGTTGAAATCTCCCATAATAATCACCCTCCTTCCAATCATTTCTTCTATTTGCTTGTGCATACTGTCACCACCATCTTTTCCATCACCTGGTCTATAGTAGTACCCAATTGTATATTTAGTTCTGCTAGCCACAATCTCACACCAAATGGCCTCAAATGTGCTCTTTTCTCTATCCTGCAATTCAACTTCTATTCTCCTTGGCTGTAGCTCATCAGCTATCATCAACAATACTCCTCCCATCTCATCTTTTTTATTCTCTGTGAAACCATTAATACTATCATTCACACTTTCTACATTCACACTCTCACAATTCTCATGTACAACCTTGCCGTTTCTTGTCATATCCCTATTTTCTTCATTCTGAAGTTTGACAAAAATATCACACTCACGATCCGATATACACTTCAATTCCTCATTCTCCCTACATTTTCTACACACATTCAATCCTTTATTATCATCTATCCACACTCCGACCGCACTCTGCAAAGTGTACATTTCACAGCTAGTACACTGACTCATTTCTTTTATACTACCGTTCTTTGATAAAGATGGTGAACCACCATTACTGGCCGCCATTTTCCTTCATACAGATGCCATACTTATTTGCAACGTGTTTTATCAAATTATAAGTTATAACCCACCAAAAACACACAATCAGATGCACTAAAATACGCAAGGCAAACAAAACTACGCAATGTTAAGTAATTTTATCAACGATAACTGAAAATAATACTTATCTTATCAGGAGCTTGCACGAACACTCAATCGGTAATTAGTTATCGGATACAATGATATTAGCAATCTAGCTCCTAAACTAACTCAATGTTGTCTGTTATAATAATAATCCCAGAGTTTCTAGCTTCACTGATTAGTTGCAGAAAATTTGCATTAATATAAATACTGTGTCTCCAGTGTCCTTCATCTACAATGCCATAATGCATAACTTTACATTTTATGACATCTTTGCCTAGATTAGTCTGCTTAAGTCAGCTTGAAAGGATTCTGTATTAGAAATGTCCTTTATCACTCGCCTGAATATTACTCTCAAATCCCTTCCCTCACAAGTTAGTAAAACAGAGTTGTTCATTAAAAACAGTGTTTACACTTCACTGAAAAGAATAATAATAATAATAAAAAAACTATCAGACATTCTGGTGAGCTTAAATATTAATAGCCTATTCACAAATGTTTCCATGGAAGAAACTTTTTACACAGTCAAATACTATTGTTTTGTTCAGACATTGCTTAACAACATTTTTTATTTTATTTATTTATTTATTTTCAGTTTCGGGATTCATACTGAGAACAAAAACAAGATCTTATTAAGGTCATTCCAATGTACCTTGGACTAGCTAAATTATTTATGGAATCTTTTGAAAAGAAAGCCACTGAAGGATACCAAAAAAGAAAAAGAAAATTTTGCTTTATGTTGACATCAGTTTCACATGATGGGCAGGCTCAAAGGAGGAACTGGAACATTTCAAAAGCTGTCTTAACACGCCTACATCACAACAGAAAGTTCACTCTGGAACTTGAAAACTTCAAGATGTTAACCTTTCCTTGACATTCTGCAAGGATGTCTCTGAGAATAAGACTCTTAGTGTACCGTTTCATTCCTACAAGCTTCCTTTCACCACCCGTTACAGAAGAGAGTAGTGATCAAAATACTGAGAGATAGAGCCTACAATATCTATCTCCAGTGCTAAAGATAAAATACAGATCTTTCCTCTTGCATACCCTATCCCATAATGATGGCTCAAGATGATCAACAAGATTTCAAAAACTCCATCAAAAATATCATCTAACATGTGAATTCAAAGGTACTATAATCCTACTTCTATTAAATTCACAATGTCACTGACAGAATCTCTTATCTGCTGTGGAGCTATGACATAGTGGAGTGCTTTCACTACACTTCACATGATATCCTCTAGATTCTCATAGCCTACAAAACTTCCTCATATCCCCTAAAGAAACTAGGGAAGGATTTACAATATTCACTGCTATTGTGGCATTTGCAACACTGGCCAATCGGAACATTCCAGAGAAAGAGATCTGCATGTCAGAACATTTCAAAGATGTTGAAAAGAAAAAAAATTATAAAAGTTAGAATTAGCTTTTCACATAACCAATGCCAACAATCTAGTACTGTAACAAAAAACAGAAATGTCTTACATCGTATAACTGCTAAGAAAGCTCAGTGCGATAAAAAGCAAGGCTTAATGCTGCACCATGTTTGGTCATCATCCATTAAAATTCTGACATCCACGGACCTGAGCTATGACACCCATTACATTACAGAACATGACAGTACCACCTAGTTTTCTCTCTTTCACAAGTTGTATTTTTTGGCTTAATTTTTTAATATGTTGTATTCCTTCATTGCCTAAAGTTATGCTAACCTGTTTAGTATTTTTTAAACCTTTTTTTTTGCAACATGCCTTGCAAAACTAATAGATTTTCTAATTGAATAAAGTATAATTTGTTTATATTTTTTACACTATATGGTCTTTGTACTGAAGCTTTCACAAACAATGGCCCGAGTACAGAACAAGTGATACACCACTGATCACCTTCATTTCTTAGACTTAAGATCTTTACACATTACTTTCTGGTACTTGTCAGTTAGCTATTTTTATATCCATATTACAAGTTTATTTTTGTATATCCATCCTCTTTGAGTTTGTATAATAATCTCCCAAGTGGAATTCTTTCAAATGCTTTGGCAAAATCTAGAGGTATTATGGTATATTTAATCTCCCTCTATGTTACAGAATATCAGTAGTTTAAGCAACACTTACTTTTAACAAACCCTAAAGTTTTCTACAGAAGATCCTAGCACTGTCTACTCATGGATGGCTGGAAAATGGCAGATCCTCTAGAGATAAGTATGACTGCTAGAACCTATACCAGTACTCCATCTAATCTGATTGCTGAATTCGAATCAAGCACTTGTAATAGCATTAATACCTCTAACAGTATTTTTTTCATTTACCTTAAACATCCAAAGAACTAATAGATGAGCTCATAATGAATATCTTACTGTTAGTGAAGTGTGCACAAAACTCAAGTATTTCTAGAGGATCTGCCATTTTCCAGCCATCCACATTCACTAGATATTCTTCAATGATCATTCTCCCTTTTACTTGTTACATAACAATAAAATTCAATGGAATTTCCTTGGGTTAATAATCTGCTTTGGTATATCATGGCCATTATTCTCCTAGCCTGCTCTTTGTACTGCTCCTGAGGCTCATCATCATTCTTTTCAAGATACTTGATCCTTTTTTTTTTTTTTTTTTAATGCAGCTTTTGCTTTAAAGTGTTGTTTACTCATTCAATTCCATGTGGTTTATTGCTTTGTTCAACATCCTTTTAATGATTTCTTGCACTATTTCTTCTACCTTGCAATTTCTCTTATCAAGCACTGCTTCAAATTGCTTTCTCAGTTTATTATAATAACTTTTTTTTTAAATTTAATATTTATTTCACACACAAGAACCTATAGTACATCAGTTCCACGTGTGTGGAGAGCTCTCTCGTATGCACTGTCACTTCTCAGGTCAAGAAGTCTCACCAACTGGAGGCATGAGCAGTAAACTGATTTATAGGCAAATTCTACACAATACAGATACAATGTTCTTGTATCAAAAATCCCTTCCATCATAAGCTGCTTTAGGTAATTACTGTGCAACCACAGATGTGAGACCACTCGACACTTCTGCTAATGTCAGAAGAAGGCGAATCCATTCCGATAATAGGGTAATTAACGATTTTCGTGGGATGAGTGTTTATTATTATACATTGGAAAATTAGCTTTTCTTTTATGAAAAGCTATTGAAAAGTTGATTTAAGTGTATTGCAGTTCACGGTCCTCTTCAGATGATCCTGGTTTGTAGCAGCACATGTATATTATGTCTCATTAATTTCTAGCTCATGGCAATCAGTCTTGACTCCAATGCCTATATATTACTCATACTACTGCCACTGCTGGATATTTTATTAGATTTAATAATTTGTGATTATTTATATATATATATATATATTTTTTTTTTTTTCCATATCCTAAACCCATCCCAACTCAACATCACCAGAGTTCAAGATCAGTACTATCAACATAAGAAGAAGCCAGCCTGAATGGCAAAGAAATGGAGTTAGCTGAGGAATTGGATAAGTACCAGATCGATATAATAGGGGTGACTGAAACAAAAAAGATCAAAACTGGTGAGATCTTTCTGAGCAATAAATACAAAATGTTATATTCAGGCAATGACAATCAAGGAAAAGAAGGAGTAGCCATAGTATTCAACACTAAATACGAGGCTAATCTTCTTGGATGGCAGGCAGTCTCAAGTGGAGTGATGTGGGCAAATATGAGAATGGGGAACTGGACAATGAGATTTATTTGTGCCTATGGTCCCACAGAAGGTTCTACTAAGGTAGAAATGGAGGAATTTTTTGAGGCTTTAGAGAAAGCAACTGACACAATGAAAAAGAGAAAGTTGGTCCTTGTTGGAGATATAAATAGCAGAGTAGGAAATAATTGCCAGACATACAAAAATATATTCGGAAAATTTAGAGAAAAGAGCAAAGCTAGTAATAATGGCAAATAACTGTTGGATTTCTGCTCAGGACAAGGACTGGTTATTACTAACAACGTTCCAACATAAAAATGTGCACAAATTCACATGGAGAGAAGGGGCAAGGAATAAGAAAGTCTCACTGACTATGTTATTGTTGATAGTGATGTTTTCTCCCTGGCGCAGGACACCAGAGTGTACAGAGGATTTGAAATTGGAAGTGATCACCATTTAGTCTTGAGCAGGATAAAATTGAATTTCATACTGAAAACAAGAACATGTAAGAAAGTTTTAAAGCGAACAAAAGTTGAGCAGCTCTCAAATGTGAACAGTAGACTAAAATACACAAACATTATTGAAGAAAAAATGAGAGTTTGAGAACAGGAACCAAACCTTGGAGATTCAGTAGCAAGCCTTGAAGAAAACACTGATTGATTCAGCCAGAGAGGCATGTGGTGAGGTTGTCTGCAAGGATAGAAAAGTCAGAACTCCATAGCGGACACAAGAAATTAAAAGAGGCAGTGAAAGAAAAGAAGAAAGCATATCAAAAGTTCCTGGTAAATAAGTCAGCTTGTGCTCTTAGAAAATACAGAGACAAATGTAAGAAAGCTAAACACTGTGTAAAACTAGCTAAACAAAAGTTATGTGAAGACTTTGGTAAGAACATAGAAAATAAATATCAAGAAGGTGGCAAGATATTCTGGAGGTTGTTGAAGAAGCTCAGAAATGGAGGAAAGAGTGCTATAAAAGGAATTAGAACTGATACAGGTGACATGAAAACTGAAGAAAAAATATCCTTGAAGTATGGAGTAATTACTTCGAAAAATTGCTAAATAAAACAAGCAGTGATGACAGCACAGTGGTAAAAAACACTGACCAGACATGAAGTCAGGAATACATATCCATACTTGAAGTAGAAAAAGCCATCAAAAGCCTGAAATGTGGAAAGGCAGCAGGAGTAGATGATATTTGACCAGAAATGCTCAAGTATGGAGGTATAAAAGTCTTACAGTGGCTGGCTGCATTGCATAGTTCAGAAGGCTTGGACAGAGGGACGAATTCCAGATGATTGGAGTAGAGCTCTCATAGTACCCATATATAAAAAGAGAAATAAAACTGGATGTGAGAATTACAGAGGTATTTCTCTACTGAGAGTTCCTGGTAAGATATATGCAAGTCTACTTGAGAAAAGGTTGAGAAGGATTGTGAAAGAGAAGTTTGGTGAAGAATAAGCTAAATAGAGGATGTCAGGATCAGATTTTCACTTTACGACAGATAGTTGAGAAATCATGGGAATATAACAAAATCTGTATTTCAGTTTTGTAGATCTGGAAAAGGCATATGACAAAGTGCCAAGAGAGAAGCTATTCAAAACGTACAATTATATGGTGTCAATAGAGAATTATATCAAGCAATACTTAGTCTTTATTTGAGTTGTAAGTCAGCTGTTAGAATTGAAGGAAGTACAGGAAGGTGGTTTAATGTTAAATCTGGTGTCAGACAAGGATGTACATTATCCCTTTTGTTATTCCTTATCTATATGGATCACATTATGAAGAAAAGCGGTATTAAACCTGATATCAAAATTGGAGATGCTAATGTCAGTTCTTTGCTTTATGCGAATGATGTTATACTTCTAAATAAATCTGCTACAAGTCTGCAAGATTCCCTGACTAAAGTGAATAACTGTTGTAACAGATGTGGTATGAAGCTCAACATTAAAAAGACAAAGAATGAAAATAGGCAGAAAGATTGAAAATATCAACTGCATTGTGAAGGAAGAACGCATAGAACAAGTAAAACATTTTAGCTACTTAGGCACGATTTTTAGTGAAGATGATAAATTAAAATTAAATATGGAAATAGACAACAGAATCAACAAAGCTGGTATGGTAGGAAGTGAACTGAATAAATTTATATGGAAAAAGAGAAAAATTAGCCAAAACACTAAATTAGCTATATACAAGAGTATTCAAGCGAATTTTAACTTATGGATATGAGAGCTGGGTTAGAAATAAAACTCTTGAACTAGAACTGAAGATATGAGAGTCCTGAGAAAGATTAGGAGCATGAATAGATGGCATCAATGGCAATATCATATTAAAAATGAGGATATTAGGAAAGAACTTGACATTGTCAGCATCCAGGAATGCGACAGCAGAGCTAATCTCAGGTGGTATGGTCACATAAATGGAATGGTAGATAAAAGATTAGCAAAACAAATGTTCTCTGCCAGGAAAAAGACCCAGAGGAAGACCAAGATATAGGTGGATTGATAGTAAAAAGTGCCTTAGAAGACAGAAATATAAGATCTGATAATATTGGAGTCTTGACAAGTAACAGAATGATTTGGAGGAAAATTGTAGATAGGAGGTTAGTAATAATGTAAGTTTTCATGTAGTACTATCATATCTTCTACACCCCTTGAGGCTATATATCAGAAATTTGATAATAATGATGACATCTGCAATAATTAGCAAAACTCCCAACACTTTTTATTTTCCCTGTCCTCTCTGAATATACTTTACTCATCATACTGTATTCCTTCTGTCAGCCAGGAGGAATACAATAAGAACCCTAGCTGACAGGTCCCACCACATATACCAATGCAAAGAGCTCCTAAACTTTATTCCTGATGTTTCTGGCATTAGTGTATATATTCATGCAATAATCAGTGTTCAGGTAATTCTTGAAGCATTTCCAGTTCAAACATCATAAGCCCTTTCCTGTGTGCTGCTGGATGAAGGCCTACCCCAAAGTCCTCCATTCAGTTCTATCTTGAGCTTTTTAATGTCACTAAGTTTCAGCCATCTATCTAATCCTTCCACTGTCTCTTCGGTATTCCTGTAGCTCTCTTTCCATCAATGGGATACCATTCTGATATCAAATTTGTGCATTTGGATTTTTCAATAGCTGTTATAATGCCTCTCACCCTAGGATATCAATCATTAATGTCAGATCTTTTAAAAATTCCAAATTGAGAAGTCGGTTTAAAAAGCCCTTATATTTATTGTTCGATGCAAAATGTTTGCATAAAGCTGGGTAATTTCTCCACAAAGCAAGAGCCATTCGTAAACTGCAAGCTGCCCACCATGATCCAAACACACAACCGATCTTTAAAATTTTGAAACCAAGGTATTTTGCAATTATTTAATTCTCTTTGATTTTTTTGGTGATTGATGATAAAAAGCATATAATTTATCCATAAATATTTCAAAATGATTTATTTCTTTAATGTTTTTTATCAAATCGTCTAATGCTAAGTGTAAATGATGAGCACAATGCCAAATCACAACGTTGGGAAATTTTTGTAGAAGTTTGATTGCAACACCTGATTTGTTTCCTAACATTACACTAGCTCCATCAGAATAAAATGCAATGAAATGATTTTTTATATAGTTATCAGAAAATCCATATGAATTTAAAGTAGCAATTATAGTAGTATGTATACATTCCAGGGTGGTATTTTCTAGTTTTACAAGATTATTAAACGAGAAGAACCATGGGCTCGCAAATTTGAAAAATAATTTTAAAAGGGCTCGCGCGAGTCCCTTATAGCTCACCACTGGATCGACCCATGTATTGCACTTTCTATCCAGAATACTAATACCAAGTAATGATCTTTCCATTTTTCTTTGATAATCCTCATCTTGTTGGTCAATTTTTTTAGTCAAAAGTCCATGTTTCATTTCCATATATCATTACCAGAAATGTAGAACTTTCAAATATTTTGCATTTAAGGCAGACTGACGTTTCCTTTGAGTGCTTCATGGTGTTTTTCAAAGGCTATCCAACCAAGTTGAATTCTAAGTATAATTTCTTCTTCACAGCCTCCCTCTACTGTGATCTTTCGTCTTAGGTAAACACAGCAAGTTACTCTATCAATTTCTTGGTGTTTCATTTGTACTGGCTTTTTTGGCGATGTATTTATTATACATTTTTGTTTTGTCTTGGTTTATATTTAATCCTTTCATTTTTACTTTCTGCATTAATTCTGTTGATTCTCCCTTGTCTCTGTTTCTACAGTACACTTTTTTATTTCTCAAGAAATGCAGGGATAATTTTGGTGGTGCACAAGTTTTTCTTGAAAACTATCATTCTCTCTCTCTCTCTCTCTCTCTTTCTGCTTGTCACAATTTTTTCTACTTAACACTTAGTGGTGCTTTGGAATAAGATGACCTAAATGTGTGTGTCAACTTATTCCAAAGTACCACTCCTCAACTCACTCCTGTCATACTGTGGCAACAGACTCAATCATTACCCTTTCACTGTTCTTTTTTTGCCTCACTCAATAACTCTTTCTTATCTTCTATCATATCATACTTATTTCCTTTCAAATCATTCAAATAAGTTATTTTTCATATAATTTAAGGAACAGTAGATTTTTCTGACAGTTTTGTATGTTTAAGATATTTCATTCACATGATAGAAGTTGTAGTAACTTTACAGTTTGACAATGAAGCACTGGTGAGTTTAGGATCATATCTATGGCATATATATTTATTCAGTCATGGCCCATCTCTTGCCTGAAGAAACAGGAAGTGTTTGTTGAAATGTATGGAGTACATGATGATTAGGTTTCTTTCACGATATATGCATACTAATTTTCTTACCTCAAAGAGGCTTTATTATTTTATAGAATTTGCCCTACTCGTAGGAGAACGTGATAGTATTAAAAAGCAAACTGTAGTGAATGCACGCATATGTGCACATTTTTAGGGAAATAGCTTAACTATACAACACAAACTGCCATGTATTTAAGTCATCTGGTGTCTGGATCTGAATGTCTTTTCATTGCTGTTGAAAAATAATAAGATTATTTTGACACAGTTTGACATGAAAATATTTTTTAAAGGTGAATATACAGGATGATGCTAAACAAAAGATAACTTCATGAACAATGAAACATCTAGCAGATATTTAGCAGTAGATAAATTATTGAACAACTGTTAAGGGGAAAAATTTAATATTTCTAAAGCAAGAAAAGGAATGGTTCATTCAGTGAAAGCATTGTGTTAAAAAATTGATTGTCAAATCAATAATGCCTGAAACAACAAGTTTTTCTTGAAAATTAAATTGTAAACTTTTAATTTCTAATAAAAAAAAATTAAAGAAAGAAAGAAACTAGTATAAACTGTGTGTTTAATTATTTATAGAAATTTAGGAAGTGAGAGAGAGACTATTGAACAACAAGGTATTGAAGTCAGGATTTTCTGTAATTCCTCTCAGATACTTATGGAGACTGAGGATATTAATCAAATTGAGTGCTTCCCAGATCTCAGCCCCAAGGACCACATTATGGAGATACACTGCTGCTCAAAATTCCCCTGCAAAAAACAATCAAGACCTTATCCTTGCTCTGAAGGAGGAGTGGGCCAGTTTGCCTCAAGAAATCTTGAATCACTTAGTGCTAAGCATGGCATTGTGAGAGCTGAATCGTAGTCTGTAGTGGACATATTCTATAAATGCCTCTCTGCATAGTTTTCTGTAAGCACTGTATGTTAATTCCTTAACTATGTCCTTAAGAAATTTGTAACTTTTGCCAAAAATGCATTGCAATTTAATTTGTATGAAATTTCTAATACATTTTTGTGTAATATAATTTATTAGTATGCCGGAAATAAATTTATGTACACATTGGGCTGTAGTCGTGAAAATTTGTTCAAACACAGGTAAAAATGTACTTTGTCCTTAGCTTTTGCACACTAGTATGTGTGTGTGTATACATATTACATGAGCATAGAGTTTTTGTTAATAAGATATTGGAATGGGAAATGGTCATGTTTACTTGAAATTTTTGTATATATTCTCAATAGCATATATAGGGCTCTATAGTAGACTAAGCATCCTCACAATTAGTATCATTTGCAGCCTACACTAGAAAACTAACTCAATGCATTTGAGATCCTTTAGTAAATAAAACTGCAACTTCAGTACAGTATTCAATTTCAGTATGCATGAAAAAGTGTATTAATTTTGTACACTGTAAATGTATGCATTATTTAATGTGCAAAATGATAGCTATTCTCTGGTCCAGTAATCGAGTGGTAATGCTGGTTGTTAATAACTGCATTTTTTAGGAAATAATAATGTAGAATAATATTAACTACAATAAATTTAATTAATAATTCCAATATTTCTGCAAATCACATCACTAATAAACTAAAATCATACAATTTTAAACCCTCAATCACCAGAATATACAGACTATCAAAAAACAGAGTAGATGGCATTGGCTAATTCATGTAAAAATTAGCCAAAGAGCTTTCTCAAAATACATTTCCCCTTCTAAACACTTTAATTAAATGCAGTCTGATGGATCTCTAGCATTTTTCATTTTAGACCATAGATTAATATTACAAGTAGTATTAATGTAGGTTCTAAACATTCAATCTCAGCTAACTGCAATCACTTTTACAATTATTAAAAGATGAAAGGGAATGATGGAAAAAAAAACAAACAAACTTACTTTTGTACAGAGATGAGCACCAGCTGAGAAATATGCGATTTTTTTTTTTTTTTAGCATTGATTGTTGCAGCTGTTTTTAATTGAAAGCACTCATTCTTCTGTTGGTGGTCTGGGTTCCATCGTATGTGAGCTAAATACACTTTGCCACTGACAAAGATTCATAGGAAAAATCTATCAAATCATGTGGAGAAGGGGAAAGCTAAGACAGCCATCACTCACACACTCACAGCATTTTCGTTTCATGTCACATCTGAAATACATACATTAATGCAACACTCATTTCACAGGTTAAAAAAAAAAAAAAACTTCTGTTATCCTTTCATGTCCAGTAATCAATTTGACACTTCCTAGTTCTGTTCATTTTGGAGAAATGAGTGTTAAATTAGATTGAATTCTGGGAAAACTCTTATATTTAAACTTAATAAATTTTATAGGTTATCTGCTACTAATGGAGAGATACCAAGATACATCTCACTACTACCAAGCAGTGAAATGTTTAGTAAACGAAAATTCATTTCAAAATCACATCTTTATTTTATATCTCTCTGAAATCATTATAATATGATACATAAAACAGTCTACTTACTTGAAGCTCTCTGGAAAGCATTTCATCAGCCTTTTCTCTCAATGCCATTGTGGGAGGAGGAAATGTAAAGTGACTATAAAATAAATTACAAGGGGTAGTTACATTTATTTATATATATATATATATATGTTAAAGATATCAAGAAATTTTATACTTGGTTTTAATCCTTTTCCCAAGTGAGCAAAACAAAGTTTTGTGCATGAAATACATTCACGTCTGAGCTACTTGTATATAGAGGCTAATGACTTCATATCACTTGCCTTAGTATGTATCCCATAATGCACCCCCTCCCCCTTTCAGGCATGTATAATGCAATGCGTAATAGGAAGGGCCACTACCCAGACTGGTTTTGACCATTATTGAGGTCTCTTCAGTGGGAGCTAGACTCGGAAGAGATACCAAGGTTGAAATAATGCAGAAGTCATATATATCTCATATACAAGTAGACTCTTTCTCTCATCCAGAGATTTTTATTAAGAAGGTCAAGCACCTTTTGTCTATTTGTATATGAGATATATATGACTTCTGCATTATTTCAACCTTGGTATCTCTCCTGGGTCTGGCTCCCGCTCAAGAGACCTCAATAAAGGTCAAAAGTGGATAGTGGCCCTTCCCATTATGCATTGTATTATACATGCCTGAAAGGAAGTGTGTGCTTTGCATTATGGGATACATACTAAGGCAAGGATATGAAGTCATTAGCCTCTATATACAAGTAGCTCAGACGTGAATATATTTCACATGCAAAACTTTTTGTTTTGCTTACTTGGGAAAAAGATTAAAACTAAAAGTATAAAATTTCTTGGTATCTTTAACATATATTACACCCAAGGTAAAAAACTTTCTATATATATATATATATATATATCATCATCATCATCTGAGACTTTCATGGTTTAATACAGAACAAAATGTTACTGCAAAGAAATAATTTTTTAATTATTTTAAGTTTTCTTATTTTTTACAAACACATGGAATTCTAATCCGTAAACTACAACATATGGGAATGGATATAGGGTTAGTGAGGTGGGTGGTTGATGGAGAGATATCAAAGAGTAGTTTATTCAGGGGTGGAGTCCAAAAGACGGCCTGTGACTAGTGGTGTGCCGCAGGGTTCTGTTCTTGGACCACTGCTGTTTAATTTATTCATTAACGATATAGGGAAGGATCTAAGAAGAACAGTTCATTTGCTTGCTGATGATGCAAAGTTGGGTAGGGCAATAATGAATGCAGAAAATGTCAAAATCTTGCAGGATGACTTGGATAGATTGGAGTTCTGGGCTAAGGAGAATGGATGTCAATTTAATGTGACAAAATGTAAGGTTATGCATTTTGGGCTGAAAAGATTAACAGCAGTATAGAACATTGGTGGAACTGTACTCCAGGAGATTGATGAGGCCAGGGACTTGGGAGTGTTGGTGGATAGGGAGAGGAAATTTAGGGGGCACATTGCAAAAGTGGCTAAATCAGCTCATCAACTCACTTGGTTGTTGAGAAATACTTTGACGAGCAGAGACAAGCAAGTTATTGTACCTCTGTACCGAGCCTTGATAAGACCTCATCCCGACTACTGTGCCCAGATTTGGTCACCTAGGTTTCTTCTTGATGGGGAGAAGGTGGAGAGGATCCAGAGGCGAGTGACTAAGATGATAAGAGGTCTATGAATGAACCATATCAGAACAGGTTGAAGATTTGTGGGTTGCAGAAACTAGTTGATAGGCGGAAAAGGGGAGATATGATTGAGACATTCAAATTGCTAAAGGGATTCTATAGGATTAATTCAGAGGATATTTTTGAGATCAGGACTGGTGGTGGTGGGAGAACTAGGTGACACCTATGGAAGCTGGGCAAGAGTGTGGTTAGCAAGGGTGTTAGAGCTGGGTCCTTTACTCTTAGAGTGGTAAATGAGTGGAATAAATTGCCAGAGTCTGTTGTGGGTGCTATGACGGTGAGTGAGTTCAAGGCAAGGTATGATAGATATTGTGAGAATGTCGTATAGTTTGTGTGGACATGATGTTTAGGGCCTCCCTCGATGATTCTAAGGACTCCCTGGAGTCGCCCGTAATAATAATAATAATAATAATTTTTCCTATTGCAATTTGATCCTTTAACTGAAGCAGTGCTCACTACAGTGTATATATTTATGATAATCTCATCCACAAAAAGTTGTAAACCTGTCATATCTTATGCCACCAAGTAGACCAAAGATTATAATCCTTGTTCAACTAATTGAAAAACATTGTTTTAGAGACTAAACACAATCCATTTTCAAGTCAGCTCAGGCATCCACTAAGCAGAAGAGTGGTCTTATGCTCGGCTGCATAAAGCATCTATTCTAAAGACATTCATAAATATCCAACCATATGTCCCTGACAAAATCCTTAAAGCATTAGTAGTATAGAAATTCATTTTGGAAAAGTTTGGTCACTAAGTGATCACTACAGTGAGAATTTGACTGTATTAGTAAAAGTTTACTCATCTCACAAACATTACACATTACTTCATATCCTAATAATCAATTGTGAATATTTTTGTGGAGAGATTTAATGCAGTATGTAAATATTTTTGAAGTTTGTAAAATTTAAGTCACATATTAAAATAATAAAATCAATTTTAGGAAAGTTAATACTCTGAGATACAAGTTTAATGAAGTGAAACAGCATATAGTATTTAATGCTTCCAATATTTCATCTCAGTTGAAGTGACATCATCAGGGAGTGCAAATTGAAACACACATAAAGGCAGCACAAAACTAACTAAAAAAAGTGGAAGAAAGATTAGGGTCTTAATTAGGAGGGGTGCCCTCTATGAACACCTGTTGGCAGCCTAGGATGTAAACCGGTATCTCAGAGTATTAGTGTTTCCCATATTTTGGGAAGTTTTATGTAACCATATTTATGTAAATTAGGCTGATTTTTAAGAGCAGCAGCAGATTCTAAAAACAGTCTTTCTCTTTTAAATTTACTCAATTTGGAAAAAGACCATCATGCTTCCATCACAGTAAATATGACAAGTAACAGATGAAGTAAACAGAACAAAAGTTTTTTGAAGTCAGAAGACACACACATGCTCTTGCTGATGATGGAAAGACAGGCAGGATAATCAGGAATGTGATTGACAGGCAGCACTTGAAAAATGACCCACATAGGCTGAAATTGAGAAACAAATTCAGTTCAATCCATATATATGTTCAGTTATGTTCAAATTCAGATTAATAAATGTAAAGTTATGCACTTTGGTGTGATGATACATCCAATGGCATATTATATTGATGGATTATAAGTTTTAAAAGAGGTAAACCGTGAGTAGACATATCGGTACACAATAAATAACGGAAAAAACTCACGTAGAAAGATTATTCATTAGTATAATTATCGCCTGTGTATCACAGACATCCTCAGTACATTAAGCTCAAAATTAAACACTAACTGACAATTCCAAAAAGCGCCACCTAAGTAGATGGTGTAAGATAACTAAAAAGGTCAATAACTTTCCTAAAAAAAAAAAAAAAAAAAAAAAAAAAAAAAAAAAAAATTAATACAATAAAAAGTTTGGAAAGATTAGCTGATTTGTAAAGTACTATCTCCCATAAAGGGGACAGACGTAAGCCGTCGGATCTGTTTAAGTTAGGAGAATGAAGTAGAGTTTCACATGTTTCTTTATAAAGGCGTTCCATGAAGGTTTTAAGTTTTTTCTTTTGATCTTCATTCCATGTAGATACATTATCTATAAGATAGTCTTATAGATAATTATATACATTATCTATAACAGACTGTGAACGTTTTGTTTTATCAAAAGGATATGATTTCGCTGTTACGCCGAATAAGGTGCCAATTATGGATTTTTTTCATAACATAGACAGGGGTATTCGATCCTTATCCCAAAAAACAGCCAACAGATTACGTTTTGAATGTGCACAAATTCTTTTTCAAGCCTCCTCGTCCTAATCTTTCTTACTCTGAGTTTAAAGCATTGAAATCACTGAAGAATAACAATAATTTAATAATTACGAAAGCTGATAAGGGGAAGGCTATAGTGATTCAAGATAGGAAGGAATATGAGAGAAAAATGTCTCTTTTACTTCACGACTATTCAACTTATAGGCCTCTTACATCGGATCCTACCCAGAGTCAATTGAAGAGACTTAATTCTCTTATAGATAATGTATCTACATGGAATGAAGATCAAAAGAAAAAACTTAAAACCTTCTTCGGTCGTCCACCTAGATTGTATGGTCTTCCGAAAGTTCATAAACCAGGCATTCCGTTGAGACCAGTCGTAGATTGTATAGGGTGCCCCACTTACAAAATCTCAAAATTTTTATCTAATTTACTCTCCTCTTCAACTAGAAGAACTGATACTTATATAAAAAATACTTTGGATTTCAAAAATAAAATTTCAGATCTTCATTTGGACGTTTCTGATATCATGATCAGTTTAGATGTTGTTTCTTTATTTACAAATGTGCCTCTTTCGGAAAGTATTGAATTACTACAACAGGAATTTCCTTCGGATATTGTAAACGTATTTGATTTTGTAATAAATTCTGGTTATTTTTCCTTTAAAAATAAGTTGTATCAACAAATTGAAGGAACAGCAATGGGTAATCCTCTTTCTCCTGCTATCTCCAATTTCTTTATGGAACATTTTGAACAACGTATCTTTGACAATATTTCTCCCAGACCTACGCATTGGTTCAGATATGTCGATGACATTTTTGCTGTATGGAATGGCTCTTCTGATGAACTTCAACAATTTCTCACTAAGTTAAACGCATTTCATCCTAGGATCAAGTTTACCCTAGAAATAGAATCAAATAAGCAGTTAGCCTTTTTAGATCTTCTCATTCTTCGCCAACCAGATGGTAACCTACATTTCTCAGTTTATAGAAAGAAGACTCATACAGGCCATTATATCCATGCGGAATCTCATCACCATCCCAGTCAAAAGGCAGGAACTATTAAAACACTGGTTCATCGGGCCGACTCCTTTTGTTCTACAGACGATCTTTTACAGAAAGAACTACAATACATAACTTCGTCTTTCTATCTAATGGTTATAAGAATTGCTTCATTGAAAGAACTTTGAGTAGTTTTAATATGTCTTCCTCTTCAAACACAGAGGAAATAACGCGCATTACTGTCCCTTATGTATAAGGCATCAGTGAATGTATAGCAAAAGTTTTAAACCCACTGAATATTTTTGTTGCCTTTCGACCGTTTAGAAAAATTCCACCTTTCTCACTTCTCCTAAGGACAAGCTTCCACATCTTAATCATCCAGGTGTCTACCAGATTCCGTGCTCTTGTGGATTATCTTATTTCAGACAAATGGGAAGATCTGCCTCTATTCGGCTAGAAGAACACCAATCTTATATTGAATACTTTAAACCTGAAAAGTCTGAACTTTCTGAACATGCCATCTTCACTAGACACAGAGTTCATTGGAGAAAGACAAGAGTTCTTCACAAAAGTCAGTTTCTCATGGAATGCCTTTATAAAGAAACATGTGAAACTCTACTTCATTCTCCTAACTTAAACAGATCCGACGGCTTACGTCTGTCCCCTTTATGGGAGATAGTACTTTACAAATCAGCTAATCTTTCCTAACTTTTTATTGTATTAATTTTTTTTTTTTTTTTTAGAAAAGTTATTGACCTTTTTAGTTATCTTACACCAGCTACTTAGGTGGCGCTTTTTGGAATTGTCAGTTAGTGTTTAATTTTGAGCTTAATGTACTGAGGATGCCTGTGACACACAGGCGAAAATTATACTAATAAATAATCTTTCTACGTGAGTTTTTTCCGTTATTTATTGTGTATTGATGGATTATGCTAGAAGAAACTGATCAAGCTATGGATCATGGAGTTTGAAAGAAGCTGAAAGTGCAAAAGTTACATATCAAATATTACAAATACAACTCAGTAGATAATAGCGATGCTGAAATGAACAACACTGGCATGCAAAAATAAGGAAGTCATTTAGCCTCTTTATGAGGCCTTGATACCACCTCATCTGGACTACGAGCACAAATCTGATCTCCTCGTTTCTGAGGTGATACAGACGCAGTGGAGAGGGTGCAAAGGAGTGTTAAAGATGATATTGTGACTGTGGAATGTTGATTATGGACAAACTGAGAATTTGTGGACTACAGACACTAGCAAACATGACAAAAGAGGGGTGATATCAGACAGACCACCAAACTACCCATATATGGCCCTAATGTACCATAGGTTGATCAACAAACCTCTCATGTATGGGCTCAACATAAAAAAAAAAAATAATAATAATAAACTTCTAAATAGTCCATATAGGATACCAACAGATGAAATTTGTCATTTTATGGAGGGTTGTAAGAGGGAGCATCCATGGAAGTCGAGAATGAATGCAGTCAAGGAGGTAAGAGCTAAATTTTTCTCTCACAGATCAGTCCATGATTGGAATGACTTACCTTTGCATGTCATGAATGCAGGTAGTGCGACAGAATTCAAGAAAAGATATGACAGATTGCGTGGATGGTATGTGACCTATCTCGATGAGTTCCTGACCCTAGCAATAATAATAAAGTCAGGCTAGATGTAGTTTTCGAATGACTCTCTCT